>NC_067488.1:73062214-73362214 GCF_947179515.1 Apodemus sylvaticus
CCTGTGCCTTCTCTTTTGAGGCTACACACTTAGACATACACGCAACACCAAATCTTTTCGAGTTACAACGTGTTGTTTAGGAAATACAAAATAATTTTGTACGATGCGTTATTTCTTCGAGTAAAGTTTAAGTATTTCTAATACGTAAGTATTTGTCTTTGTTCTGCAACACTGTATTTCCTTATAACGTGGTATTCCTACATATTCTTTCGAGAGAAAACTCTCCTGTGCGTTCTCTTTTGAGTCTACACGCTTAGACATACATGCAACACCAAAGCTTTTCGAGTTACAACATGTTGTTTAGGAAAAACAAGATAATTTCGCGAGATGCGGGATTTCCTTAAAACATGGCATTATGACATATTATTCGAGAGAAAATTCTCCTGTGGGTTCTCTTTTGAGGGTACACGTTTAGCCATACACGCAACACCAAATCTTTTCGAGTTACAACGTGTTGTTTAAGATATACATGATAATTTTGCACGATGCGTTATTTCTTCTCGTAAATTTTAAGTATTTCTACTACGTACATATTTTTCTTTACTCTGCAACACTGTATTTCCTTAAAACGTGATATTCATATATATTCTTTCAAGAGAAAACTCTCCTGTGTGTTCTCTTTTGAGGCTACATGCTTAGACATACAAGCAACACCAAAGCTTTTCGAGTTACAGCGTGTTGTTTAGGAAAAACAAGATAATTTCGCATGATGCGGGATTTCCATAAAACGTGGTATTCTGATATATTTTTTCGAGAGAACATTCTCCTGTGGGTTCTCTTTTGAGGCTACATGTTTAGACATACACGCAACACTAAATGTTTTCGAGTTACAACGTGTTGTTTAGGAAATACAAGAAAATTTTGTAGGATGCGTTATTTCTTCTCATAAAGTTCAAGTATTTTTAAAACGTACATATTTGTCTTTACTCTGCAACACTGTATTTCCTTATAACGTGGTATTCTTACATATTCTTTTGAGAGAAAACTCTCCTGTGCGTTCTCTTTTGAGGCTGCACCCTTAGACATACAAGCAACTCCAAAGCTTTTCGAGTTACAACGTGTTGTTTAGGAAAAACAAGATAATTTCGCACGATGAGGTATTTCCTTAAAACGTGGTATTCTGACATTTTTTTCGAGGGAAAACTCTCCTGTGCGTTCTCTTTTACGGCTACAAGCTTAGACATACATGCAACACCAAATCCTTTCCAATTTCAACTTTTTGTTTAGGAAATACAAGATAATTTTGTATGGAGCGTTATTTCTTCTCATAAATTTTAAGTATTTCTAATATGTACGTATTTGTCTTTACTCTGCAACACTCTATTTCCTTGTAACTTTGTATTTTTACATATTCTTTCGAGAGAAAACTGTCTTGTGCCTTCTTGTTTGAGGCTACACACTTAGACATACACGCAACACCAAATCATTTCGAGTTACAACATGTTGTTTAGGAAATGCAAGATAATTTTTTACGATGCGTTATTTCTTCTCGTAAAGTTTAAGTATTCCTAATAAGTACGTATTTGTCTTTACTCTGCAACACTCTATATACTTGCAACCCGGTACTCTTACATATTCTTTCGAGGGAAAATTGTCCTGTGCCTTCTCTTTTGAGGCTACACACTTAGCCATACACGCAACACCAAATATTTTCGAGTTACAACGTGTTGTTTAGGAAATACAAGATAATTTTGTACGATGCATTATTTCTTCGAGTAAAGTTTAAATTTTTCTAATACGTATGTATTTGTCTTTAATCTGCAACACTGTATTTCCTTATAGCGTGGTATTCTTACATATTCTTTCGAGAGAAAACTCTCCTGTGCATTCTCTTTTGAGGCTAAACGCTTAGACATACACGCAATACCAAAGCATTTCGAGTTACAACGTGTTGTTTATGAGAAATAAGATAATTTCGCACGATGCGGGATTTCCTTAAAAAGTGGTATTCTGACATATATTTTGGAGATAAAATTCTCCTGTGCGTTCTCTTTTGAGGATACAAGCTTAGACATACACGCAACACCAAATCTTTTCGAGTTACAACATGTTGTTTAGGAAATACTAGATAATTTTAAACGATGCGTTATTTCTTCTCGTAAAGTTTAAGTATTTCTAATATGTTCGTATTTGTCTTTACTCTGCAAAACTGTATTTCCTTGTAAAGTGGTATTCTTACATATCTTGTGAGAGAAAACTCTCCTGTTCATTATCTTTTGAGTTACACTATTAGACATACACGCAACACCGAAGCTTTTCGAGTTAAAACATGTTATTTAGGAAAAACAAGATAATTTCGCACGATGCAGGATTTCTATAAAACCTGGAATTGTGACATATTTTATCGAATGAAAGCTCTCCTGTGCGTTCTCTTTTGAGGCTACATGCTTAGACATACACGCAACACCAAATATTTTCGAATTACGACGTATTGTTTAGGAAAAACAAGATAATTTCGCACTATGCGGGATTTCCTTTAAACGTGGTATTCTGACATATTTTTTCGAGAGAAAAATCTCCTGTGCATTCTGTTTTGGGGCTACACACTTAGACATACACGCCACACCAAATCTTTACGAGTTGTTGTTACAACGTGTTGTTTAGGAAATACAAGATAATTTTGTACGATGCATTATTTCTTCTCATAAAGTTTAAGTATTTCTAATACGTATGTATTTGTCTTTACTCTGCAACACTGTATTTCCTTATAACGTTGTATTCTTACATATTCTTTCGAGAGAATACTCTCCTGTGCGTTCTCTTTTGAGGCTACATGCTTAGACATACACGCAACACCAAAGCTTTTTGAGTTACAACGTGTTGTTTAGGAAAAACAAGATAATTTCGCACGACGCATTATTTCTTCTAGTAAAGTTTAAATATTTCCAATACGTACGTATTTGTCTTTACTCTGCAACACTGTATTTCCTTGTAACGTGGTATTCTGACATATTTTTTTGAGAGAAAACTCTCCTGTGCATTCTCTTTTGAGGCTACAAGCTTAGATATACACGCAACACCAAATCTTTTCGAGTTACAACGTGTTGTTTAGGAAATACAAGATAATTTTGTATGATGTGTTATTTCTTCACGTAAAGTTTAAGTGTATCGAATACGTACCTGTTTGTCTTTACTCTGCAACACTATATTTCTTTGCAACGTGGTATTCTTTCATATTGTTTCGAGAGAAACCTCTCCTGTGCGTTCTCTTTTGAGGCTACACCTTTAGGCATACACGCAACACCAAATCTTTTTGAGTTACAACGTGTTGTATAGGAAAAACAAGATAATTTTCTATGATGCAGGATTTCCTTAAAACGTGGTATTCTGACATATTTTTTAGAGAGAAAATTCTCTTCTGGGTTCCTTTTGAGGCTACACGTTTAGACATACACACAACACCAAATCTTTTCGAGTTACAACTTGTTATTTAGGAAATACAAAATAATTTTTTACAATGCGTTATTCCTTCTTGTAAAGTTTAAGTATTTCTAATACGTACGTATTTGTCTTTACTCTGCAACACTGTATTTCCTTATAACGTGGTATTCTTACATATTCTTTCGAGAGAACACTCTCCTGTGCCTTCTCTTTTGAGGCTACAGGCTTAGACATACACGCAACACCAAAGCTTTTCGAGTTACAACGTGTTGTTTAGGAAAAACAAGATAATTTCGCATGATGCGGGATTTCCTTAAAACGTGGTATTCTGATATAGTTTTTTGAGAGAAAACTCTCCTGTGCATTCTCTTTTGAGACTACACGCTAAGACATACACGCAACTCCAAAGTTTTTCAAAGTACATAGTATTGTTTAGGAAAAACAAGATAAGTTCGCAGAATGCAGGATTTCTTTAAATCGTGGTATTCTGACATATTTTTTGGAGAGAAAATTCTCCTGTGGGTTCTCTTTTGAGGCTACACATTTAGACATACACACAACACCAAATCTTTTCGAGTTACAACGTGTTGTTTTGGAAATACAAGATAATTTTGTACGATGCATTATTTCTTCTCGTAAAGTTTAAGTATTTCTAATACGTACGTATTTGTCTTTACTCTGCAACATTGTATTTCCTTATAACGTGGTATTCTTACATATTCTTTCGAGAGAAACCTCTCCTGTGCTTTCTCTTTTGAGGCTACACGCTTAGATATACACACAACACCAAATATTTTCGAATTACGACGTGTTGTTTAGGAAAAACAAGATAATTTCGCACTATGAGGTATTTACTTAAAACGTGGTATTCTGACATATTTTTTCGAGAGAAAACTCATCTGTGCGTTCTCTTTAGAGGCTACTCGCTTAGACATACAGGCCACACCAAATCTTTTCGAGTTACAACATGTTGTTTAGGAAATACGAGATAATTTTGTACGATACGTTATTTCTTATCGTAAAGTTTAAGTATTTCTAATACATATGTTTTTGTCTTTACTCTGCAAAACTGTATTTCCTTGTAACGTGGTATTCTTACATATTCTTGCGAGAGAATACTCTCCAGTGCATTCTCTTTTGAGGCTATAGACTTAGACATACACGCAACACCTAAGCTTTTCGAGCTAAAACATTTTGTTAAGGAAAAGAAGATAATTTCGCACGATGCAGGATTTCCTTAAAACGTGGTATTCTGACATATTTTTTCGAGAGAAAACTCTCCTGTGCGTTCTCCTTTGAGGCTACATGCTTACACATAAACGCATCACCAAAGCTTTTCGAGTTACAACCTGTTGTTTAGGAAAAAAAAAAAAATAATTTCGCACGATGCGGGATTTCCTTAAAACATGGTATTCTGACATATTTTGTCGAGAGAAAATTCTCCTGTGGGTTCTCTTTTGAGTCTATAAGTTTAGACATACACGCAACACCAAATCTTTTCGAGTTACAATGTGTTGTTTAGGAAAAACAAGATGATTTTGCAATATACGGGATTTCCTAAAAACGTGGTATTCTGACATATTTTTTCGAGAGAAAACTCTCCTGTGCATTCTCTTTTGAGGCTACATGCTTAGACATATACACCACACCAAATCTTTTCGAGTTACAATGTGTTGTTTAGGAAATACTAGATAATTTTGTACGATGCATTATTTCTTTTCATAAAGTTTAAGTATTTCTAGTATGTACGTATTTGTCTTTAATCTGCAAAACTGTATTTCCTTGTGACATGGTATTCTTACACATTATTGCGAAAGAACACTCTCCTGTGCATTCTCTTTTGAGGCTACAAACTTAGACATACACGCAACACCCAAGCTTTTTGAGTTACAACAGTTTGTTTAGGAAAAACAAGATAATTTCACACGATGCAGGATTTCCTTAAAACGTGGTATTCTGACATATTTTTTTGACAGAAAACTCTCCTGTGTGTTCTCTTTTGAGGCTACACGCTGAGACATATAAGCAACACCAAAGCTTTTCGAGTTACAACATGTTGTTTAGGAAAAACAAGGTAATTTTCACAATGCACGATTTCCTTAAAACGTGGTATTCTGACATATTTTTTCGAGAGTAAATAATCCTGTGGGTTCTCTTTTGAGGCTAAACGTTTAGACATACACGCATCACCAAATCCTTTCGAGTTACAACCTGTTGTTTAGGAAATACAAGTTAATTTTGTACGATGTGTTATTTCTTCTTATAAATTTTAAGTATTTCTAATAAGTAAGTATTTGTCTTCACTCTGCAACACTTTATTTCCTTATAACGTGGTATTCTTACATATTCTTGCAGAGAAAACTCTCCTGTGCATTCTCTTTTGAGGCTACAAGCTTAGACATACACGTAACACAAAATCTTTTCAAGTTACAATGTGTTGTTTAAGAAAAACAAGATAATTTTGCAAGATGCGTTATTTCTTCTCGTAAAGTTTAAGTATTTCCAATATGTACATATTTGTCTTTAATTTGCAACACTGTATTTCCTTATAACATGGTATTCTTACATATTCTTTTGAGAGAAAACTGTTCTGTGCGTTCTCTTTTGAGGCTGCACGCTTAGACAAAACGCAACACCAAAGCTTTTCGAGTTAAAACAAGTTGTTTAGGAAAAAAAAAGATAATTTCGCAAGATGCAGGATTTCCTTAAAACGTGGTATTCTGACATATTTTTTCGAGAGAAAACTCTACTGTGCATTCTCTTTTGAGGGTACATGGTTAGACATTCACACAACACCAAAGCTTTTCGAGTTGTATCGTGTTGTTCAGGAAAAACAAGATAATTTCGCACGATGCAGGATTTCCTTAAAACGTGGAACTCTGACATATTTTTTTCGATAGAAACTCTCCTGTGCGTATTTGTCTTTACTCTGCAACACTATATTTCTTTATAACGTGGTATTCTTACATATTCTTTCGAGAGAAAACTCTCCTGTGCGTTCGCTTTTGAGGCTGCACGCTTAGACAAAAACGCAACACCAAAGCGTTTCAAGTTACAACAAGTTGTTTAGGAAAAACAAGATAATTTCATACAATACGGGATTTTTTTAAAACGTGGTATTCTGACATATTTTTTCGAGAGTAAATAATCCTGTGGATTCTCTTTTGAAGCTAATCGTTTAGACATACACGCAACACCAAATCATTTCGAGTTACAACATGTTGTTTAGGAAATACAAGTTAATTTTGTATGATGCGTTATTTCTTCACGTAAAGTTTAAGTATTTCTAATACATACGTATTTGTCTTTACTCTGCAACTCTGTATTTCCTTATAACGTGGTATTCTTACATATTCTTTCGAGAGAAATCTCTCCTGTGCGTTCACTTTTGAGGCTACAGGCTTAGACATACACGAAACACCAAAGCTTTTCGAGTTACATCCTGTTGTTTATTAAAAACCAGATAATTTCGCCCGATGCGGGATTTCCTTAAAACGTGGTATTCTGAAATATTTTTTCGACAGAAAACTCTCCTGTGTATTCTCTTTTGAGACTACAAGCTTAGACATACACGTAACACAAAACCTTTTCAAGTTACAACGTGTTGTTTAGGAAAAACAAGATAATATTGCACGATGCGATATTTCTTCTCATAAAGTTTAAGTATTTCCAATATGTACCTATATGTCTTTAATCTGCAACACTGTGTTTCCTTATAACGTGGTATTCTTACATATTCTTTTGAGATAAAACTGTCCTGTGTGTTCTCTTTTGAGGCTACATGCTGAGACATACACGCAATACCAAAGCTTTTCAAGTTACAACGTGTTCTTTAGGAAATACAAGATAATTTCGCACGACGCAGGTTTTCCTTAAAACGTGGTATTCTGATATATTTTTTTCGAGAGAAAACTCTCCTGTGCATTCTCTTTTGAGGCTACAGGCTTAGACATACACGCAACCCCAAATCTTTTCGAGTTACAACGTGTTGTTTAGGAGCAACAAGATAATTTTGCACGATGCGTTATTTCTTCTCGTAAGGTTTAAGTATTTCCAATACGTACGTATTTGTCTTTATTCTGCAACACACTATTTCCCTATAACATGGTATTCTTACATATTCCTTCGAGAGAAAACTCTCCTGTTCGTTCTCTTTTGAGGCTACATGCTGAGACATATACGCAACACCAAAGCTTTTCAAATTACAACGTGTTGTTTAGGAAAAACAAGATAATTTCGCAGGATATAGGATTTCCTTAAAACGTGGTATTCTGACATATTTTTTCGAGAGAAAATTCTCCTGTGGGTTCTCTTTTGAGGCTACACGCTTAGACACACATGCCACACCAAATCTTTTCGAGTTACAACATTTAGGAAATACTAGATAATTTTGTATGATGTGTTATTTCTTCTTGTAAAGTTTAAGTATTTCTAATATGTACGTATTTGTTTTACTATGCAAAACTGTATTTCCTTGTAACGTGGTTCTTACACATTCTTGCGAGAGAAAACTCTCCTGTGCATTCTCTTTTGAGGCTACATACTTAGACATACACGCAACACCAAAGCTTTTTGAGTTAAAACATGTTGTTTAGGAAAAAAATAATAATTTCGCACGATGCAGGATTTCCTTAAAACGTGGTATTTTGACATATTTTTTTCCGAGAGAAAACTCTCCTGTGTGTTCTCTTTTGAGGCTACACGCTGAGACATACAAGCTACACCAAAGCTTTTCGAGTTACAACGTGCTGTTTAGAAAAAACAAGATAATTTCGCACAATGCAGGATTTCCTTAAAACGTGGTATTCTGAGGTATGTTTTCGAGGAAAAACTCTCCTGTGCGTTCTCTTTTGAGGCTACAAGCTGAGACATACACGCAACACCAAATCTTTTCGAATTACAACGTGTTGTTTAGGAAAAGCAAGATAATTTTTTACAATGCTTTATTTCTTCTCTTAATGTTTAAGTATTTCTAATATGTACGTATTTGTCTTATTCTGCTACATTGTATTTCCTTGTAACGTGGTATTCTTACATATTCTTTCGAGAGAAAACTCTCCTGTGCGTTCTCTTTTGAGGCTACATGCTTAGATATACACGCAACACCACATCTTTTCGAGTTACCACGTGTTGTTTAGGAAAAACAAGATAATTTTGCACGATGCGTTATTTCTTCTTGTAAAGTTTAAGTATTTCCAATACGTACGTATTTGTCTTTAATCTGCAACACTGTATTTATTATAACGTGGTATTCTTACATATTCTTTTGAGAGAAAACTGTCCTGTGCGTTCTCTTTTGTGGCTGCAAGCTTAGACAAAAATGCAACACCAAAGCTTTTCGAGTTACAGCAAGTTGTTTAGGAAAAAAAAGATAATTTCGCACGATGCAGGATTTCCTTAAAACGTGGTATTCAGACATATTTTTTCGAGAGAAAACTCTCCTGTGTGTTCTCTTTTGAGGCTGCATGCTTAGAAAAAAATGCAACACCAAAGCGTTTCGAGTTACAACAAGTTGTTTAGGAAAAACAAGATGATTTCGCACAATACGGGATTTATTTAAAACGTGGTATTCTGACATATTTTTTCGAGAGTAAATAATCCTGTGGATTCTCTTTTGAAGCTAAACGTTTAGACATACACGCAACACCAAATCATTTCGAGTTACAACGTGTTGTTTAGGAAATACAAGTTAATTTTGTACGATGCGTTATTTCTTCACGTAAAGTTTAAGTATTTCTAATACATACATATTTGTCTTTACTCTGCAACACTGTATTTCCTTATAACGTGGTATTCTTACATATTCTTTCGAGAGAAAACTCTCCTGTGCATTCACTTTTGAGGCTACAGGCTTAGACATACACGCAACACCAAAGCTTTTTGAGTTACATCCTGTTGTTTATTAAAAACCAGATAATTTCGCCCGATGCGGGATTTCCTTAAAACGTGGTATTCTGAAATATTTTTTCGACAGAAAACTCTCCTGTGTATTCTCTTTTGAGACTACCAGCTTAGACATACACGTAACACAAAACCTTTTCGAGTTACAACGTGTTGTTTAGGAAAAACAAGATAATATTGCACGATGCGATATTTCTTCTCATAAAGTTTAAGTATTTCCAATATGTACCTATGTGTCTTTAATCTGCAACACTGTGTTTCCTTATAACGTGGTATTCTTACATATTCTTTTGAGATAAAACTGTCCTGTGTGTTCTCTTTTGAGGCTACATGCTGAGACATACACGCAACACCAAAGCTTTTCGAGTTACAACGTGTTGTTTAAGAAATACAAGATAATTTCGCACGACGCAGGTTTTCCTTAAAACGTGGTATTCTGACATTTTTTTTCGAGAGAAAACTCTCCTGTGCATTCTCTTTTGAGGCTACAGGCTTAGACATACACGCAACCCCAAATCTTTTCGAGTTACAACGTGTTGTTTAGGAACAACAAGATAATTTTGCACAATACGTTATTTCTTCTCGTAAAGTTTAAGTTTTTCCAATACGTACGTATTTGTCTTTATTCTGCAACACACTATTTCCCTATAGCATGGTATTCTTACATATTCTTTCGAGAGAAAACTCTCCTGTTCATTCTCTTTTGAGGCTACAGGCTTAGACATACACGCAACACTAAATCTTTTCGAGTTACAACGTGTTATTTAAGAAAAACAAGATAATTTCGCACGATGCGGGATTTCCTTAAAACGTGGTATTCTGACATATTTTTTCGAGAGAAAACTCTCCTTTGCGTTCTCTTTTAAGGCTACATGCTTAGACATACACGCAACCACAAATCTTTTCGAGTCACAACGTGTTGTTTAGGAACAACAAGATAAGTTTGCACAATGCGTTATTTCTTCTCGTAAAGTTTAAGTATTTCCAATATGTACATATTTGTCTTTACTCTGCAACATTGTATTTCCTTATAACATGATATTCTTATATATTCTTTTGAGAGAAAACTCTCTTGTGCGTTCTCTCTTGAGGCTACACACTTAGACATACACGCAGCACCAAAGCTTTTCGAGTTACAACATGTTGTTTAGGAAAAACAAGGTAATTTTCACGATGCACGATTTCCTTAAAACATGGTATTCTGACATATTTTTTCGAGAGTAAATAATCCTGTGGGTTCTCTTTTGAGGCTAACTGTTTAGACATACACGCATCACCAAATCTTTTCGAGTTACAACCTGTTGTTTAGGAAATACAAGTTAATTTTGTACGATGCGTTATTTCTTCTTATAAATTTTAAGTATTTCTAATAAGTAAGTATTTGTCTTTACTCTGCAACACTTTATTTCCTTATAACGTGGTATTCTTACATATTCTTTGGAGAGAAAACTCTCCTGTGCGTTCTCTTTTGAGGCTACAAGCTTAGACATACACGTAACACAAAATCTTTTCAAGTTACGTGTTGTTTAAGAAAAACAAGATAATTTTGCAAGATGCGTTATTTCTTCTCATGAAGTTTAAGTATTTCCAATATGTACATATTTGTCTTTAATCTGCAACACTGTATTTCGTTATAACATGGTATTCTTACATATTCTTTTGAGAGAAAACTGTTCTGTGCGTTCTCTTTTGAGGCTGCACGCTTAGACAAGACGCAACACCAAAGATTTTCGATTTACAACAAGTTGTTTAGGAAAAACAAGATAATTTCGCAAGATACTGGATTTTCTTAAAACTTTGTATTCTGACATATTTTTTCGAGAGGAAACTCTCCTGTGCGTTCTCTTTTGAGGCTACGCGCTGAGATATATACGCAACACCAATGATTTTCGAATTACAACGTGTTGTTTAGGAAAAACAAGATAATTTCGCACGATATAGGATTTCCTTAAAACGTGGTATTCTGACATATTTTTTCGAGAGAAAATTCTCCTGTGGGTTCTCTTTTGAGGCTACACGCTTAGACATACATGCCACATCAAATCTTTTCGAGTTACAACGTGTTGTTTAGAAAATACTAGATAAGTTTGTATGATGCGTTATTTCTTCTTGTAAAGTTTAAGTATTTCTAATATGTACGTATTTGTTTTACTATGCAAAATTGTATTTCCTTGTAACGTGGTTCTTACATATTCTTGCGAGAGAAAACTCTCCTGTGCATTCTCTTTTGAGGCTACACACTTAGACATACACGCAACACCAAAGCTTTTTGAGTTAAAACATGTTGTTTAGGGAAAAAAAAAATATAATTTCGCACGATGCAGGATTTCCTTAAAACGTGGTATTCTGACATATTTTTTTTCCGAGAAAAAACTCTCCTGTGTGTTCTCTTTTGAGGCTACATGCTGAGACATACAAGCTACACCAAAGCTTTTCGAGTTACCACGTGCTGTTTAGAAAAAACAAGATAATTTCGCACGATGCAGGATTTCCTTAAAACGTGGTATTCTGAGGTATGTTTTCGAGGAAAAACTCTCCTGTGCGTTCTTTTTTGAGGCTACAAGCTTAGAAATACACGCAACACCAAATCTTTTCGAATTACAAAGTGTTGTTTAGGAAAAGCAAGATAATTTTTTACGATGCTTTATTTCTTCTCTTAATGTTTAAGTATTTCTAATATGTACGTATTTGTCTTTACTCTGCTACACTGTATTTCCTTGTAATGTGGCATTCTTACATATTCTTTTGAGAGAAAACTCTCTTGTGTGTTCTCTTTTGAGGCTACATGCTTAGATATACACGCAACACCACATCTTTTCGAGTTACCACGTGTTGTTTCGGAAAAACAAGATAATTTTGCACGATGCGTTATTTCTTCTTGTAAAGTTTAAGTATTTCAAGTACGTTCGTATTTGTCTTTAATCTGCAACACTGTATTTCTTATAATGTGGTATTCTTACATATTCTTTTGAGAGAAAACTGTCCTGTGCGTTCTCTTTTGAGGCTGCATGCTTAGACAAAAACGCAACACCAAAGCTTTTCGAGTTACAACAAATTGTTTAGGAAAAAAAAAAGATAATTTCGCATGATGCAGGATTTCTTTAAAACGTGGTATTCAGACATATTTTTTCGAGAGAAAACTCTCCTGTGTTCTCTTTTGAGGCTGCACGCTTAGAAAAAAAGGCAACACCAAAGCGTTTCGAGTTACAACAAGTTGTTTAGGAAAAACAAGATGATTTCGCACAATACGGGATTTTTTTAAAACGTGGTATTCTGACATATTTTTTCGAGAGTAAAAAATCCTGTGGATTCTCTTTTGAAGCTAAACGTTTAGACATACACGCAACACCAAATCCTTTCGAGTTACAACATGTTGTTTAGGAAATACAAGTTAATTTTGTACGATGCGTTATTTCTTCACGTAAAGTTTAAGTATTTCTAATACATACGTATTTGTCTTTACTCTGCAACACTGTATTTCCTTATAACATGGTATTCTTACATATTCTTTCGAGAGAAAACTCTCCTGTGCATTCTGTTTTGAGGCTACAGGCTTAGACATACACGCAACACCAAAGCTTTTCGAGTTACATCCTGTTGTTTATTAAAAACCAGATAATTTTGCCCGATGCGGGATTTCCTTAAAACGTGGTAGTCTGACATATTTTTTCAACAGAAAACTCTCCTGTGTATTCTCTTTTGAGACTACCAGCTTAGACATACACGTAACACAAAACCTTTTCGAGTTACAACGTGTTGTTTAGGAAAAACAAGATAATATTGCACGATGCGTTTAAGTATTTCCAATATGTACCTATGTGTCTTTAATCTGCAACACTGTGTTTCCTTATAACGTGGTATTCGTACATATTCTTTTGAGATAAAACTGTCCCGTGTGTTCTCTTTTGAGGCTACATGCTGAGACAAACAAGCAACACCAAAGCTTTTCGAGTTACCACGTGTTGTTTAGGAAATACAAGATAATTTCGCACGACGCAGGTTTTCCTTAAAACGTGGTATTCTGACATATTTTTTCGAGAGAAAACTCTCCTGTGCATTCTCTTTTGAGGCTACAAGCTTAGACATACAGGCAACCCCAAATCTTTTTGAGTTACAACGTGTTGTTTAGGAACAACAAGATAATTTTGCACGATGCATTATTTCTTCTCGTAAAGTTTAAGTATTTCCAATACTTACGTATTTGTCTTTACTCTGCAACACACTATTTCCTTATAACATGGTATTCTTACATATTCTTTCGAGAGAAAACTCTCCTGTTCGTTCTCTTTTGAGGCTACACGCTTAGACATACACGCAACACTAAAGCTTTTCTAGTTACAACGTGTTATTTAAGAAAAACAAGATATTTTCGCACAATGCGGGATTTCCTTAAAACGTGGTATTCTGACATATTTTTTCGAGAGAAAACTCTCCTTTGCGTTCTCTTTTAAGGCTTCATGCTTACACATACACGCAACCACAAATCTTTTCGAGTTACAATGTGTTGTTTAGGAACAACAAGATAATTTTGCACGATTCGTTATTTCTTCTCGTAAAGTTTAAGTATTTCCAATACGTACGTATTTGTCTTTACTCTGCAACATTGTATTTCCTTATAACATGGTATTCTTATATATTCTTTCGAGAGAAAACTCTCCTGTGCGTTCTCTCTTGAGGCTACACGCTTAGACATACATGCAGCACCAAAGCTTTTCGAGTTACAGTGTCTTGTTTAAGAAAAACAAGATAATTTCGCACGATGTGGAATTTCCATAAATCGTGGTAATCTGACATATTTTTTCAAGAGAAAACTCTCCTGTGCATTCTCTTTTGAGGCTACATGCTTAGACATACACGCAACACCAAATCTTTTCGAGTTACAACGTGTTGTTTAGGAAATACAAGATAATTTTTTACGATGCTTTATTTCTTCTCTTAATGTTTAAGTGTTTCTAATATGTACTTATTTGTCTTTACTCTACAAAACTGTATTTCCTTGTAACATGGTATTCTTACATATTGTTACGAGAGAAAACTCTCCATTGCGTTCTCTTTTGAGGCTGCATACTTAGACAAAAACGCAACACCAAAGCTTTTCGATTTACAACAAGTTGTTTAGGAAAAACAAGATAATTTCGCAAGATACTGGATTTTCTTAAAACGTGGTATTCTGATATATTTTTTCGAGAGAAAACTCTCCTGTGCGTTCTCTTTTGAGGCTACACGCTGAGACATATACGCAACACCAAAGCTTTTCGAATTACAACGTGTTGTTTAGGAAAACAAGATAATTTCACACGATATAGGATTTCATTAAAACGTGGTATTCTGACATATTTTTTCGAGAGAAAAGTCTCCTGTGGGTCCTCTTTTGAGGCTACACGCTTAGTCATACATGCCACACCAAATCTTTTCGAGTCACAACGTGTTGTTTAGGAAATACTAGATAATTTTGTATGATGCGTTATTTCTTCTTGTAAAGGTTAAGTATTTCTAATATGTACGTATTTGTTTTACTATGCAAAACTGTATTTCCTTGTAACGTGGTATTCTTACATATTCTTGCGAGAGAAAACTCTCCTGTGCATTCTCTTTTGAGGCTACACACTTACACATACACGCAACACCAAAGCTTTTTGAGTTAAAACATGTTGTTTAGGGGAAAAAAAGATAATTTCGCACGATGCTGGATTTCCTTAAAACGTGGTATTCTGACATATTTTTTTTCGAGAGAAAACTCTCCTGTGTGTTCTCTTTTGAGGCTACATGCTGAGACATACAAGCTACACCAAAGCGTTTTGAGTTACCACGTGCTGTTTAGAAAAAACAAGATAATTTCGCACGATGCAGGATTTCCTTAAAACGTGGTATTCTGAAGTATGTTTTCGAGGAAAAACTCTCCTGTGCGTTCTCTTTTGAGGCTACACGCTTAGACATACACGCAACACCAAATCTTTTCGAATTACAACGTGTTGTTTAGGAAAAACAAGATAATTTTTTATGATGCTTTATTTTTTTCTCTTAATGTTTAAGTATTTCTAATATGTACGTATTTGTCTTTACTCTGCTACACTGTATTTCCTTGTAACGTGGTATTCTTACATATTCTTTCGAGAGAAAACTCTCCTGTGCGTTCTCTTTTGAGGCTACATGCTTAGACATACACGCAACACCACATCTTTTCGAGTTACCACGTGTTGTTTCGGAAAAACAAGATAATTTTGCACGATGTGTTATTTCTTCTTGTAAAGTTTAAGTATTTCCAATACGTACGTATTTGTCTTTAATCTGCAACACTGTATTTCCTTATAAAGTGGTATTCTTACATATTCTTTTGAGAGAAAACTGTCCTGTGCGTTCTCTTTTGAGGCTGCACGCTTAGACAAAAATGCAACACCAAAGCTTTTCGAGTTACAACAAGTTGTTTAGGAAAAACAAGATAATTTCGCACGATGCAGGATTTCCTTAAAACGTGGTATTCAGACATATTTTTTCGAGAGAAAACTCTCCTGTGTGTTCTCTTTTGAGGCTACACGCTGAGACATACAAGCAACACCAAAGCTTTTCGAGTTACAACTTGTTGGTTAGAAAAAACAAGATAATTTCACACGATGCAGGATTTCCTTAAAACGTGGTATTCTGACATATTTTTTCAAGAGAAAATTCTCCTGTGGGTTCTCTTTTGAGGCTTCACATTTAGACATACACACAACATCAAATCTTTTCGAGTTACAACGTGTTGTTTAGGAAATACAAGGTAATTTTTTTACGATGCGTTATTTCTTCTCGTAAAGTTTAAGTATTTCTAATACATACGTATTTGTCTTTACTCTGCAACACTATATTTCCTTATAACGTGGTATTCTTACATATTCTTTCGAGAGAAAACTTTCCTGTGCATTCTCTTTTTAGGCTAGACGCTTAGACATACACGCAACACCAAAGCTTTTCGAGTTACAAGGTTTTGTTTAAGAAAAACAAGATAATTTCGCACGATGCGGGATTTCCTTAAATCGTCGTATTGTGACATATTTTTTCAAGAGAAAACTCTCCTTTGCATTCTCTTTTGAGGCTACATGCTTAGACATACACGCAACACCAAATCTTTTCGAGTTACATCGTGTTGTTTAGGAAATACAAGATAATTTTGTACGATGCTTTATTTCTTCTCTTAATGTTTAAGTATTTCTAATACATACTTATTTGTCTTTACTCTACAACACTGTATTTCTTTGTAACGTGGTATTCTTACATATTCTTTCGAGAGAAAACTCTCCTGTGCCTTCTCTTTTGAGGCTACACGCTTAGACATACACGCAACACCAAAGCTTTTCGAATTACAACGTGTTGTTTAGGAAATACTAGATAACTTTGTATGATGCATTATTTCTTCTTCATAAGTTTAAGTATTTCGAATATGTACGTATTTGTTTTACTCTGCAAACTGTATTTCCTTATAACGTGGTATTATTACATATTCTTGTGAGAGAAAACTCTCCTGTGCATTCTATTTTGAGGCTATACACTTAGACATACATGCAACACCAAAGCTTTTTGAGTTAAAACATGTTGTTTAGGAAAAAAAAAAAGATAGTTTCGCACGATGCAGGATTTCCTTAAAACGTGGTATTCTGACATATTTTTTCGAGAGAAAACTCTCCTGTGTGTTCTCTTTTGAGGCTACACGCTGAGACTTACAAGCTACACCAAAGCATTTCGAGTTACAACGTGTTGTTTAGAAAAAACAAGATAATTTCGCACGATGCAGGATTTCCTTAAAATGTGGTATTCTCACTTATGTTTTCGAGGGAAAACTCTCCTGTGTGTTCTCTTTTGAGGCTACAATCTTAGACATACACGCAACACCAAATCTTTTCGAATTACAACATGTTGTTTAGGAAAAACAAGATAATTTTTTATGATGCTTTATTTCTTCTCTTAATGTTTAAGGATTTCTAATATGTACGTATTTGTCTTTACTCTGCAACACTGTATTTCCTTGTAACGTTGTATTCTTACATATTCTTTCGAGAGAAAACTCTCCTGTGCATTCTCTTTTGAGGCTACATGCTTAGACATACATGCAACACCACATCTTTTCGAGTTACCACCTGCTGTTTAGGAAAAACAAGATAATTTTGCACGATGCGTTATTTCTTCTTGTAAAGTTTAAGTATTTCCAATACGTACGTATTTGTCTTTAATCCGCAACACTGTATTTCCTTATAACGTGGTATTCTAACATATTCTTTTGAGAGAAAACTGTCCTGTGCATTCTCTTTTGAGGCTGCAAGCTTAGACAAAAACGCAACACCAAAGCTTTTCGAGTTACAACAAGTTGTTTAGAAAAAAAAGATAATTTCGCACGATGCAGGATTTCCTTAAAACGTGGTATTCAGACATATTTTTTTGAGAGAAAACTCTCCTGTGTGTTCTTTTTTGAGGCTACACACTGAGACATACACGCAACACCAAAGCTTTTCGAGTTACAACGTGTTGTTTAGGAAAAATAAGATAATTTCGCAAGATGCGGGTTTTCCTTAATACGTGGTATTCTGACATATTTTTCGAGAGAACTCTCTCCTGTGGGTTCTCTTTTGAGGCTACACATTTAGACATACACACAACACCAAATCTTTTCGAGTTACAACGTGTTGTTTAGGAAATACAAGATAATTTTTTACGATGCGTTATTTCTTCTCATAAAGTTTAAGTATCTCTAATACGTATGTAATTGTCTTTACTCTGCAACCATGTGTTTCCTTATAACGTGGTATTCTTACATATTCTTTAGAGAGAAAACTCTCCTGTGCGTTCTCTTTTGAGGCTAGACGCTTAGACATACACGCAACACCAAAGCTTTTCGAATTACAACGTGTTGTTTAGGAAAAACCAGATAATTTCGCAAGATGCGGGATTTCTTTAAAACGTGGTATTCTGACATATTTTTTCGAGAGAAAACTCTCCTGTGCATTTTCTTTTGGGGCTACATGCTTAGACATACATGCAACACCAAATCTTTTCGAGTTACAACATGTGGTTTAGGAAATAAAATATAATTTTATATTATGCATTATTTCTTCTCATAAAGTTTAAGTATTTCCTTTATGTACGTATTTGTCTTTACTCTGCAACACTGTATTTCCTTATAACATGGTATTCTTATATATTCTTCTGTGGGAAAACTCTTCTGTGCGTTCTCTTTTGAGGCTACACGCTTAGACATACACGCAATACCAAAGCTTTTCGAGTTACAACGTCTTGTTTAAGAAAAACAAGATAATTTCGCACGATGCGAGATTTCCATAAATCGTCATATTGTGACGTATTATTTTGAGAGAAAACTCTCCTGTGCGTTCTCTTTTGAGGCTACATGCTTAGACATACACGCAACACCAAATCTTTTTGAGTTACAACGTGTTGTTTAGGAAATACAAGATAATTTTGTACGATGCTTTATTTCTTCTCTTAATGTTTAAGTATTTCTAATACGTACTTATTTGTCTTTACAACACTGTATTTCCTTGTAACGTGGTATTCTTACATATTCGTTCGAGAGAAAGCTTTCCTGTGCATTCTCTTTTGAGGCTACATGCTTAGACATACACCCCACACCAAATCTTTTCGTGTTTCAATGTGTTGTTTAGGAAATACTACATAATTTTGTACTATGCGTTATTTCTTCTCGTAAGTTTAAGTATTTCTAATATGTACGTATTTGTCTTTACTCTGCAAAACTGTTTTTCCTTGTAACGTGGTATTCTTACATAATCTTGCTAGAGAAAACTCTCCTGTCCGTTCTATTTTGAGGCTATACACTTAGACATACACTCAACACCAATGCTTTTCGAGTTAAAAAATGTTATTTAGGAAAAACAAGATAATTTCGCACGATGCGGGATTTCCAAAAACCGTGGTATTCTGACATATTTTTTGGAGAGAAATCTCAACTGGGCATTCTCTTTTGAGGCTACAAGCTTAGACATACATGTATCACCAAAGCTTTTCGAGTTACAACCTGTTGTTTAGGAAAAAAAAGATAATTTTCCACGATGCGGGATTTCCTTAAAACGTGGTATTCTGACATATTTTTTGCAGAGAAAACTCTCCTGGGCATTCTCTTTTGAGGCTACAAGCTTAGACATATACGCAAAACAAAATCTTTTCGAGTTACAACGTGTTGTTTAGGAAAAACAAGATAATTTTGCACGATGCGTTATTTCTTCTCGTAAAGTTTAAGTATTACGAATACGTACATAATTGTCTTTACTCTGCAACACTGTGTTTCCTTATAACATGGTATTCTTACATATTCTTTTGAGAGAAAACTCTCCTCTGCATTCTCTTTTGAGGCTACATGCTTAGACATACACTCATCACCAAAGCTTTTCAAGTTACAACCTGTTGTTTAGGAAAAAAAAGATAATTTCGCACGATGCGGGATTTCCTTAAAACATGGTATTCTGACATATTTTTTCAAGAGAAAACTCTCCTGTGCGTTCTCCTTTGAGGATACACGCTTAGACATAAACGCCACACCAAATCATTTCTATTTACAATGTGTTGTTTAGGAAATACTAGATAATTTTTTACGATTCGTTATTTCTTCTTGTAAATTTTAAGTATTTCTAATATGAACATATTTGTCTTTATTCTGCAAAACTGTATTTCCTTGTAACGTGGTATTCTTACATATTCTTGCGAGACAAAACTCTCCTGTGCATTCTCTTTTGAGGCTACACACTTAGACATACACGCAACACCCAAGCTTTTCGAGTTAAAACATGTTTAGGAAAAAAGAGATAATTTCATATGATGCAGGATTTCCTTAAAACGTGGTATTCTGACATATTTTTTCGACAGAAAACTCTCCTGTGCGTTCTCTTTTGAGGCTACACGCTGAGACATACAAGCAACACCAAAGCTTTTCGAGTTACAACATGTTGTTTAGGAAAAACAAGATAATTTTGCACGATGCAAGATTTCCTTAAAACGTGGTATTCTGACATATTTTTTCGAGAGTAAATAATCCTGTGGGTTCTCTTTTGAGGCTAAACGTTTAGACATACACGCAACACGAAATGTTTTCGAGTTACAACGTGTTGTTTAGGAAATACAAGTTAATTTTGTACGATGCTTTATTTCTTCTCATAAAGTTTAAGTATTTCTAATAAGTAAGTATTTGTCTTTACTCTGCAACAATGTATTTCCTTATAAGGTGGTATTCTTACATATTCTTTGGAGAGAAAACTCTACTGTGCATTCTCTTTTGAGGCTACAAGCTCAGTCATTCATGTAACACAAAATCTTTTCAAGTTACAATGTGTTGTTTAGGAAAAACTAGATAATTTTGCACGAAGTGTTATTTCTTCTCGTAATCTTTAAATATTTGCAATATGTACATATTTGTCTTTAATCAGCAACACTGTATTTCCTTATAACATGGTATTCTTACATATTCTTTTAAGAGAAAACTGTCCTGTGCGTTCTCTTTTGAGTCTGCGTGCTTAGACAAAAACAAAACACCAAAGCTTTACGAGTTAAAACAAGTTCTTTAGGAAAAAAAAGATAATTTCATACGATGCAGGATTTCCTTAAACATGGTATTCTCACATATTTTTATGAGAGAAAACTCTCCTGTGTGTACTCTTTTGAGGCTACACGCTGAGACATACAAGCTACACCAAAGCGTTTCGAGTTACAACGTGTTGTTTAGGAAAAAAAAGATAATTTCGCACGATGCAGGTTTTCCTTAAAACGTGGTATTCTGACATATTTTTCGAGAGAAAACTCTCCTGTGCATTCTCTTTTGAAGCTGCACGTTTAGACATACAAGCAACACCAAATCTTTTCAAGTTAAAACGTGTTGTTTAGGAGAAACAAGATAATTTTGCACGATGCGTTATTTCTTCTCGTAAAGTTTAAGTATTTCCAATAGGTGCGTATTTGTCTTTACTCAGCAACACTATATTTCCTTATAACATGGTATTCTTACATATTCTTTCGAGAGAAAACTCTCCTGTGCGTTCTCTTTTGAGGCTGCACGCTTAGACAAAAACACAACACCAAAACTTTTCGAGTTACAACAAGTTGTTTAGGAAAAACAAGATAATTTCGCACAATACGGGATTTTCTTAAAACGTGGTATTCTGCCATATTTTTTCGAGAGAAAACTGTCCTGTGCGTTCTCTTTTGAGGGTACACGCTCAGACATACACGCAACACCCAAGCTTTTCGAGTTGTAACGTGTTGTTCAAAAAAAACAAGATAATTTCGCACGATGCAGGATTTTCTTAAAAGGTGGTATTCTGAAATATTTTTCGATAGAAAACTCTCCTGTGCGTTCTCTTTTGAGGCTACAAGCTGAGACATACAAGCAACACCAAAGATTTTTGAGTTACAACATGTTGTTTAGGAAAAACAAGATAATTTTGCAAGATGCAGGATTTCCATAAAATGTGGTATTCTGGCATATTTTTCGAGAGTAAATAATCCTGTGGTTTCTCTTTTGAGGCGAAACGTTTAGACATACACGCAACACCAAATCTTTTCGAGTTACAACGTGTTGTTTAGGAAATACAAGTTAATTTTGTACGATGTGTTATTTCTTCTCGTAAATTTTAAGTATTTCTAATAAGTAAGTATTTGTCTTTACTCTGCAACACTGTATTTCCTTATAACTTGGTATTCTTACATATTCTTTGGAGAGAAAACTCTCCTGTGCATTCTCTTTTGAGGCTACATGCAGAAACATGCAAGCTACACCAAAGCGTTTTGAGTTACGTGTTGTTTAGGAAAAACAAGATAATTTCGCACGATGCAGTATTTCCTTAAAACGTGGTACTCTGACATATTTTTTCGAAGGAAAATTCTCCTGTGCGTTCTCTTTTGAGGCTACACGTTTAGACATACACGCAACACCAAACCTTTTCGAGTTACAACGTGTTGTTTAAGAAAAACAAGAAAATTTTGCACGATGTGTTATTTCTTCTCGTATAATTTAAGTATTTCCAATACGGAAGTATTTGTCTTTACTCTGCAACAGTATATTCCTTAAAAAGTGGTATTCTTACATATTATTTCTAGAGAAAACTCTCCTGTGCGTTCTCGTTTGAGGCTGCACGCTTAGACAAAAACGCAACACCAAAGCTTTTCGAGTTACAACAAGTTGTTTAGGAAAAACAAGATAATTTCGCACAATACGGGATTTTCTTAAAACATGGTATTATGACATATTATTTTGAGAGAAAACTCTCCTGTGTGTTTTCTTTTGAGGGTACACACTTAGACATACACGCAACACCAAAGCTTTTCGAGTTACAATGTGCTGTTTAGGAAAAACAAGATATTTTCGCATGATGCAGGATTTCCTTAAAACGTGGTATTCTGACATACTTTTTCGAGAGAAAATACACCTGTGGGTTCTCTTTTGAGGCTACACATTTAGAGATACACACAACACCAAATTCTTTCGAGTTACAACGTGTTGTTTATGAAATACAAGTTAATTTTTTTCGATGTGTTACTTCTTCTAGTAAAGTTTAATATTTCTAATACGTACGTTTTTGTCTTTACTCTGCAACACTGTATTTCCTTATAACGTGGTATTCTTACATATTCTTTTGAGAGAAAACTCTCCTGTGCATTCTCTTTTGAGGCTACACGCTTAGACATACACGCATCACCAAAGCTTTTTGAGTAACAATGTGTTGTTTAAGAAAAACAAATAATTTCGCACGATGGGGGATTTCCTTAAAACGTGGTATTCTGACATATTTTTTCGACAGAAAACTGTCCTGTGCGTTCTCTTTTGAGGCTAAATTCGTAGACATACACGCAACACCAAATCTTTTCGAGTTACAACGTGTTGTTTAGGAAATACAAGGTAATTTTGTACAATGCGTTATTTCTTCTCGTAAAGTTTAAGTATTTCTAATAGGTACGTATGTGTCTTTACTCTGCAACACTGTATTTCCTTGTAACGTGGTATTCTTACATATTCTTTCAAGAGAAAACTCTCCTGTTCATTCACTTTTGAGGCTACATGCTTAGACATACACCCATCACCATAGATTTTCGAGTTACAACATGTTGTTTAGGGAAAAAAAGATAATTTCGTATGATGCGGGATTTCCTTAAAAGGTGGTATTCTGACATATTTTGTCTAGATAAAATTCTCCTGTGAGTTCTCTTTTGAGGCTACACGTTTAGACATAGACGCAACACCAAATCTTTTCAAGTTACAACATGTTGTTTAGGAAAAACAAGATAATTTCGCACTATGCTTGATTTCCTTAAAACGTGGTATTCTGACATATTTTTTCAAGAGAAAACTTTCCTGTGCATTCTCTTTTGAGGCTACACACTTAGACGTACACACAACACCAAGGCTTTTCGAGTTAAAACATGTTGTTTGGGAAAAAAATATAATTTCGCACGATGCTGGATTTCCTTAAAACGTGGTATTCTGACATACTTTTTGACAGAAATCTCTCCTGTGCGTTGTCTTTTGAGGCTACATGGTGAAACATACAAGCAACACCAACGCATTTCGAGTTACAACATGTTGTTTAAGAAAAACAAGATAATTTTGCACGATGCAGGATTTCCTTAAAACGTGGTATTCTGATAGATTTTTTCGAGAGAAAATTCTCCTGTGGGTTCTCTTTTGAGGTTACACGTTTAGACATACACGCAACACTAAATCTTTTCGAGTTACAACGGGTTGTTTAGGAAATACAAGTTAATTTTGTACGATGCGTTATTTCTTCTCGTAAAGTTTAATTATTTCTAATATGTACTTAATTGTCTTTACTCTACAACACTGTATTTCCTTGTAACGTGGTATTCTTACATATTCTTTCGAGAGAAAACTCTCCTGTGTGTTCTCTTTTGAGGCTACACACTTAGACATACACACCACACCAAATCTTTTCGAGTTACAACTTGTTGTTTAATAAATACTAGATAATTTTGTACGATGCGTTATTTCTTCTCATAAGTTTAAGTATTTCTAATATGTCCGTATTTGTCTTTACTATGCAAAACTGTTTTTCCTTGTAATGTGGTATTCTTACATATTCTTGTGAGAGAAAACTCTCCTGTGCCTTCTCTTTTGAGGCTACACACTTAGACATACACGCAACACCAAAGCTTTTCGAGTTAAAACATGTTGTTTAGGAAAAACAAGATAATTTCGCATGATGCGGGATTTCCTTAAAACGTGGTATTCTGACATATTTTTTGGAGAGAAAACTCTCCTGGGCATTCTCTTTTGAAGCTACAAGCTTAGACATACATGTATCACCAAAGCTTTTCGAGTTACAACCTGTTGTTTAAGAAAAAAAAGATAATTTTCCACGATGCGGGATTTCCGTAAAACGTGGTGTTCTGACATATTTTTTGGAGAGAAAACACTCCTGGGCATTCTCTTTTGAGGCTACATGCTTAGACATACACGCATAACAAAATCTTTTTGAGTTACAATGTGTTGTTTAGGAAAAACACGATAATTTTGCACAATGCGTTATTTCTTCTCGTAAAGTTTAAGTATTTCCAATACGTACGTAATAGTCTTTACTCTGCAACACTGTGTTTCCTTATAACATGGTATTCTTACATATTCTTTTGAGAGAAAACTCTCCTGTGCGTTCTCTTTTGAGGCTACACGCGTAGACAGACAGGTATCACCAAAGCTTTTCGAGTTACAACCTGTTGTTTAGGAAAAAAAAAAGATAAATTCGCACGATGCGGGATTTCCTTAAAATGTGGTATTCTGACATATTTTGTCGAGAGAAAATTCTCCTGTGGGTTCTCTTTTGAGGCTACACATTTAGATATACACACAACACCAAATCTTTTTGAGTTACAACGTGTTGTTTAGGAAAAACAATATAATTTTGCACGATGTGTTATTTCTTCTCGTAAAGTTTAAGTATTTCCAATACGTACGTATTTGTCTTTACTCAGCTACACTATATTTTCTTATAACATGGTATTCTACATATTCTTTAGAGAGAAATCTCTCCTGTGCGTTCTCTTTTGAGGCTGCACGCTTAGACAAAAACGCAACACCAAAGCTTTTCGAGTTACTACAAGTTGTTTAGGAGAAACCAGATAATTTCACATGATACGGGATTTTCTTAAAACATGGTATTCTGACACATTTTTTCAAGAGAAAACTCTCCTGTGCATTCTTTTTGAGGGTAAACGCTTAGACATACACGCAACACCAAAGCTTTTCGAGTTGTAACGTGTTGTTTAGGAAAAACAAGATAATTTCGCACGATGCAGGATTTCCTTAAAATGTGGTATTCTGACATATTTTTTCGAAGGAAAACTCTCCTGTGCGTTCTCTTTTGAGGCTACACGCTGAGACATACAAGCAACACCAAAGCTTTTCGAGTTACAACATGATGTTTAAGAAAAACAAGATAATTTTGCACGATGCAGGATTTCCTTAAAACGTGGTATTGTGACATATTTTTTCGAGAGTAAATAATCCTGTCGGTTCTCTTTTGAGGCTAAACGTTTAGACATACACGCAACACCAAATCTTTTCGAGTTACAACGTGTTGTTTAGGAAATACAATTTAATTTTGTACGATGCGTTATTTCTTCTTGTAAATTTTAAGTATTTCTAATAAGTAAGTATTTGTCTTTATTCTGCAACACTGTATTTCCTTATAACGTTGTATTCTTACATATTCTTTGGAGAGAAAACTTTCCTGTGCGTTCTCTTTTGAGGCTACACGCTGAGACATACAAGCTACACCAAAGCGTTTCGAGTTACAACGTGTTGTTTAGGAAAAACAAGATAATTTCGCATGATGCAGGATTTCCCTTAAACATGGTATTCTGACATATTTTTTCGACGGAAAACTCTCCTGTGCATTCTCTTTTGAGGCTACAGGTTTAGGCATAAACGCAACACCAAATCTTTCCAGTTAAAATGTGTTGTTTAAGAAAAACAAGAAAATTTTGCAGGATGCGTTATTTCTTCTCGTATAATTTAAGTATTTCCAAAACGTACGTATTTGTTTTTACTCTGCAACACTATATTTCCATATAACGTGGTATTCTTACAAATTTCTTTCGAGAGAAAACTCTCCTGTGCATTCTCTTTGAGGATGCACGCTTAGACAAAAACGACACACCAAAGCTTTTCGAGGTACAACAAGTTGTTTAGGAAAAACAAGATAATTTCACACAATACGAGATTTTCTTAAAACGTGGTATTCTGACATATTTTTTCGACGGAAAACTCTCCTGTGCATTCTCTTTTGAGGCTACAGGTTTAGACATACACGCAACACGAAATCTTTTCGAGTTACAACGTGTTGTTTAAGAAAAACAAGAAAATTTTGCAGGATGCGTTATTTCTTCTCGTATAATTTAAGTATTTCCAAAACGTACCTATTCGTCTTTACTCTGCAACACTATATTTCCTTATAACGTGGTATTCTTACAAAATTCTTCGAGAGAAAACTCTCCTGTGCGTACTCTTTTGAGGCTGCACGCTTAGACAAAAACGCAACACCAAAGCTTTTCGAGTTACAGCAAGTTGTCTAGGAAAAATAAGATAATTTCGCACAATACGGGGTTTTCTTAAAACATGGTATTCTGACATATTTTTTTGAGAGAAAACACTCCTGTGCGTTCTCATTTGAGGGTACACGCTTAGACATACACGCAACACCAAAGCTTTTCGAGTTACAACGTGTTGTTTCGGAAAAACAAGAAAATTTCACACGATGCAGGATTTCCTTAAAACGTGGTATTCTGACATATTTTTTCGAGAGAAAATACTCCTGTGGGTTCTCTTTTGAGGCTACACATTTAGACATTCACACAACACCAAATCCTTTCGAGTTACAACGTGTTGTTTATGAAATGCACGATAATTTTGTATGATGCGTTATTTGTTCTCATAAAGTTTAAGTATTTCTAATACGTACATATTTGTCTGTACTCTGCAACACTGTATTTCCTTATAACGTGGTATTCTTACACATTCTTTCGAGAGAAAACTCTCCTGTGCATTCTCTTCTGAGGATACATGCTTAGACATACACGCAACACCAAAGCTTTTCGAGATACAAAGTGTTGTTTAAGAAAAACAAGATAATTTCACATGATGCGGGATTTCCTTAAAACGTGGTATTCTGACAGATTTTTTCGACAGAAAACTGTCCTGTGCGTTCTGTTTAGAGGCTAAATGCTTAGACATACACGGAACACCAAATCTTTTCGAGTTACAACGTGTTGTTTAGGAAATACAACGTAATTTTGTACGATGCGTTATTTCTTCTCGTACAGTTTAAGTATTTCTAATACGTATGTATTTGTCTTTAATCTGCAACACTGTATTACCTTGTAACATGGTATTCTTACATATTCTTTCGAGAGAAAACTCTCCTGTGCGTTCTCTTTTGAGGCTACACGCGTAGACAGACACGCATCACCAAAGATTTTCGAGTTACAACCTGTTGTTTAGGAAAAAAAAGATAAATTCGCACGATGCGGGATTTCCTTAAAACGTGGTATTCTGACATATTTTGTCGAGAGAAATATCTCCTGTGGGTTCTCTTTTGAAGCTACACATTTAGATATACACGCAACACCAAATCTTTTCGAGTTGCAACGTGTTGTTTAGGAAAAACAAGATAATTTTGCACGGTGTGTTATTTCTTCTAGTAAAGTTTAAGTATTTCCAATCCGTACGTATTTGTCTTTACTCAGCTACACTATATTTTCTTATAACATGGTATTCTTACATATTCTTTAGAGAGAAATCTCTCCTGTGCGTTCTCTTTTGAGGCTGCACGCTTAGACAAAAACGCAACACCAAAGCTTTTCGAGTTACTACAAGTTGTTTAGGAAAAACAAGATAATTTCGCATGATACGGGATTTTCTTAAAACGTTGTATTCTGACACATTTTTTCAAGAGAAAACTCTCCTGCGCATTCTTTTTGAGGGTAAACGCTTAGGCATACACGCAACACCAAAGCTTTTCGAGTTGTAACGTGTTGTTAGGAAAAACAAGATAATTTCGCACGATGCAGGATTTCCTTAAAACCTGGTAATCTGACATATTTTTTCGAAGGAAAACTCTCCTGTGCGTTCTCTTTTGAGGCTACACGCTGAGACATACAAGCAACACCAAAGCCTTTTGAGTTACAACTAAATCTTTTCGAGTTACAACATGTTGTTTAGGAAAAACAAGATAATTTTGCACGATGCAGGATTTCCTTAAAACGTGGTATTGTGACATATTTTTTCGAGAGTAAATAATCCTGTCGGTTCTCTTTTGAGGCTAAACGTTTAGACATACATGCAACACCAAATCTTCGAGTTACAACGTGTTGTTTAGGAAATACAATTTAATTTTGTACGATGCGTTATTTCTTCTTGTAAATTTTAAGTATTTCTAATAAGTAAGTATTTGTCTTTATTCTGCAACACTGTATTTCCTTATAACGTGGTATTCTTACACATTCTTTCGAGAGAAAACTCTCCTGTGCATTCTCTTCTGAGGATACATGCTTAGACATACACGCAACACCAAAGCTCTTCGAGTTACAAAGTGTTGTTTAAGAAAAACAAGATAATTTCGCATGATGCGCGATTTCCTAAAAACGTGGTATTCTGACATATTTTTTCGACAGAAAACTGTCCTGTACGTCCTCTTTAGAGGCTAAATGCTTAGAAATACACGGAACACCAAATCTTTTCGAGTTACAACGTGTTGTTTAGGAAATACAAGGTAATTTTGTACGATGCGTTATTTCTTCTCGTACAGTTTAAGTATTTCTAATACGTATGTATTTGTCTTTACTCTGCAACACTGTATTTCCTTGTAACATGGTATTCTTACATATTCTTTCGAGAGAAAACTCTCCTGTGCATTCTCTTTTGAGGCTACACGCTTAGACATACTCGAATCACCATAGATTTTCGAGTTACAACGTGTTTTTACGGAAAAAAATAATTTCGCATGATGCAGGATTTCCTTAAAAGGTGGTATTCTGACATATTTTGTCGAGAGAAAATTCTCCTGTGGGTTCTCTATTGAGGCTACACGTTTAGACATACACGCAACACCAAATCTTTTCGAGTTACAACGTGTTGTTTAGGAAAAACAAGATAATTTCGCACTATGCGGGATTTCCTTAAAACGTGGTATTCTGATATATTTTTTCGGGAGAAAACTCTCCTGTGCATTCTCTTTTGAGGCTACACACTTAGAGGTAAACGCAACACCAAAGCTTTTCAAGTTAAAACATGTTGTTTAGGAAAAGAAAGATAATTTCGCACGATGCTGGATTTCCTTAAAACGTGGTACTCTGACATATTTTTTGACAGAAATCTCTCCTGTGCATTCTCTTTTGAGGCTACACGCTGAAACATACAAGCAACACCAAATAATTTCTAGTTACAACATGTTGTTTAAAAAAACAAGATAATTTTGCACGATGCAGGATTTCCTTCAAACGTGGTATTCTGACATATTTTTTCGAGAGAAAATTCTCCTGTGGGTTCTCCTTTGAGGTTACACGTTTAGACATACACACAACACCAAATCTTTTCGAGTAACAACGTGTTGTTTAGGAAATACAAGTTAATTTTTTACGATGCTTTATTTCTTCTCGTAAAGTTTAGGTATTTCTAATACGTACTTATTTGTCTTTACTCTGCAACACTGTATTTCCTTATAACATGGTATTCTTACATATTCTTTTGAGAAAAAACTCTCCTGTGCGTTCTCTTTTGAGGCTACACACTTAGACATACACGCAACACCAAAGCTTTTCAAGTTACATCATTTTGTTTAGGAAAAACAAGATAATTTTGCATGATGTGTTATTTCTTCTCGTAAAGTTTAAGTATTTCCAATACGTACGTATTTGTCTTTACTCTGCAACACTATATTTCCTTATAACTTGGTATTCTTACATATTATTTCGAGAGAAAACTCTCCTGTGCGTTCTATTTTGAGGCTGCACGCTTAGACAAAAACGCAACACCACATCTTTTCGAGTTACAAGTTGTTTAGGAAAAACAAGATAGTTTCGCACTATGCGCAATTTTCTTAAAACGTGGTATTCTGACATATTTTTTCGAGGGCAAATTCTCCTGTGGGTTGTCTTTTGAGGTTGCACATTTAGACATACACACAACACCAAATCCTTTCCAGTTACAACGTGTTGTTTAGGAAATACAAGATAATTTCGCACGATGCAGGATTTCCTTAAAACGTGGTATTCTGTCATATTTTTTAGAGAAAAAACTCTCCTGTGCGTTCTCTTTTGAGGCTACACATTTAGACATACACAAAACACCAAATCTTTTCGAGTTATTACGTGTTGTTTAGGAAATACAAGATAATTTTTTTACGATGCGTTATTTCTTCTCGTAAAGTTTAAGTATTTCTAATACGTGCGTATTTTTCTTTACTCTGCAACACTGTATTTCCTTATACGTGGTATTCTTACATATTCTTTCGAGAGAAAACTCTCCTGTGCGTTCTCTTTTGAGGCTACACGCTTAGACATACACGTAACACCAAAGCTTTTCGAGTTACAACGTGTTGTTTAAGAAATACTATATAATTTCGCACAATGCGGGATTTCCTTAAAACATGGTATTCTGACATATTTTTTCTAGAGAAAACTCTCCTGTGCGTTCTCTTTTGAGGCTACACGCTTAGACATACATGCCATACCAAATCTTTTCGAGTTACAACGCGTTGTTTAGGAAATACTAGATAATTTTGTACAATGCGTTATTTCTTCTTGAAAAGTTTAAGTATTCTAATAGGTACGTATTTGTTTTAATCTGTAAAACTGTATTTCCTTGTAACGTGGTATTGTTACAATTTCTTGCGAGAGAAAACTCTCGTGTGCATTCTCTTTTGAGGCTACACACTTAGACATACACACAACACCAAAGCTATTCGAGTTAAAACATGTTGTTTAGGGAAACAAAGATAATTTCGCACGATGCAGGATTTCCTTAAAACATGGTATTCTGACATATTTTTCGACAGAAATCTCTCCTATGCGTTCTCTTTGGGGCTACACGCTGAAACATACAAGCAACACCAAAGCATTTCGTGTTACAACATGTTGTTTAGGGAAATAAAGATAATTTCGCACGATGCAGGATTTCCTTAAAACGTGGTATTCGGACATATTTTTTTGAAAGAAAACTCTCCTGTGTGTTCTCTTTTGAGGCTACACGCTGAGACATACAAGCTACAGCAAAGCTTTTCGAGTTACAACGTCTTGTTTAGGAAAAACATGATAATTTCGCAGGATGCAGGATTTCCTTAAAACGTGGTATTCTGACATATTTTTTCGAGAGAAAACTCTCCTGTGCGTTCTATTTTGAGGCTACACACTTAGACATACACGCAACACCAAAACTTTTCAAGTTTCAAGGTGTTGTTTAGGAAAAAGAAGATAATTTCACATGATCTGCGATTTCCTTAAAACAGGGTATTCTGACATGTTTTTTCGAGAGAAAACACTCCTGTGAGAAATTTTTTGAGGCTATAAGCTTAGACATACACGCAACACCAAATCTTTTCGAGTTACATCGTGTTATTTAGGAAAAACAAGATAATTTTGCACAATGCGTTATTTCTTCTCATAAAGTTTAAGTATTTCCAATATGTACGTATTGGTCTTTAATCAGCAATACTGTATTTCCTTATAACGTGGTATTTTTACATATTCTTTCGAGTGAAAACTCTCCTGTGCGTTCTCTTTTGAGGCTAAACGCTTAGACATACACGCAACTCCACATTTTTTCGAGTTACAAAGTGTTGTGTAGGAAATACAAGACAATTTTGTACGATGAGTTATTTCTTCTCGTAACATTTAAGTATTTCTGATACATTCTCTTTTTCGGCTACAAGCTTAGACATACACAGAACTCCAAATCTTTTTGAATTTCAACTTGTTGTTTAGGAAATACAAGATAATTTTGTACGGACCGTTATTTCTTCTCGTAAAGTTTAACTATTTCTAATACGTACATATTTGTCTTTACTCTGCAACACTGTATTTCCTTGTAACATGGTATTCTGACATATTGTTTCGAGAGAAAACTCTCCTGTGCGTTCTCTTCTGAGGCTACACACGTAGATATATACACGGAACACAAAGCTTTTCGAGATAAAACGTGTTGTTTAGGAAAAAACAAGATAATTTCGCACAATGCTGGATTTCCTTAAAACGTGGTATTCTGACATATTTTTTCGAGAGAAAACTCTCCTGGGTGTTCTCTTTTGAGGCTACACGCTTAGACATACACGCAACACCAAAGCCTTTTGAGTTACAACTAGATAAAAAACAAGATAATTTCGCATGATGCGTTATTTCTTCTCGAGAAGTTTAAGTATTTCTAATATGTACTTATTTGTTTTTACTCTGCAACACTGTATTCCCTTATAACGAGGGATTCTTACATATTCTTGCGAGAGAAAACTCTCTTGTGCGTTCTCTTTTGAGGCTACAAGCTTAGACATACACGCAACACCAAAGCTTTTCGAGTTAAAACTTGTTGTTTAGGAAAACCAAGAAATTTCGCACGATGAGCGATTTCCTTAAAACGGGGTATTCTGACGTGTTTTTTTGAGAGAAAACTCTCCTGTGCGTTCTCTTTTGAGGCTAGAAGCTTAGACATACACGCAACACCAAATCTTTTCGAGTTACAACGTTTAGGAAAAACAAGATAATTCCGCACGATGCTGGATTTCCTTAAAACGTGGTATTCTGACATATTTTTTCGAGAGAAAACTCTTCTGGATGTTCTCTTTTGAGGCTACACGCTTACACATACACGCAACACCAAAGCTTTTTGAGTTACAACGTGTTGTTTAGGAAAAACAAGATAATTTCGCATGATGCATTATTTCTTCTCGTGAAGTTTAAGTATTTCTAATACGTACTTATTTGTTTTTACTCTGCAACACTGTATTCCATTATAACGAGGGATTCTTACATATTCTTGTGAGAGAAAACTCTCTTGTGCATTGTCTTTTGAGGCTACAAGCTTAGACATACACGCAACACCAAAGCTTTTCGAGTTAAAACTTGTTGTTTAGGAAAACCAAGATAATTTCGCACGATGAGCGATTTCCTTAAAACGGGGTATTCTGACATATTTTTATGAGAGAAAACTCTCCTGTGCGTTCTCTTTTGAGGCTAGAAGCTTAGACATACATGCAACACAAAATCTTTTTGAGTTACAACGTGTTATTTAGGAAAAACAAGATAATTTTGCACGATATGTTATTTCTTCTCATAAAGATTAAGTATTTCCTATAAACATTGTCGTTCCTAATAACGGGGTATTCTTACATATTCTTTTGAGAGAAAACTCTCCTGTGCATTCTCGTCTGAGGCTACACACTTAGACATACACGCAACACCAAAGTTTTTCAAGTTACACCGTGTTGTTTAGGAAAAACAAGATAATTTCCCACGATGAGCGATTTCCTTAAAACTGGGTATTCTGACATGTTTTTCGAGAGAAAACTCTCCTGTGCGTTCTCTTTTGAGGCTAGAATCTTAGACATACACGCAACACCAAATCTTTTCGAGTTACAACATTTAGGAAAAACAATTCCGCACGATGCGGGATTACCTAAAAACGTGGTATTCTGACATATTTTTTCGAGAGAAAACTCTCCTGTGCATTCTCTTTTGAGGCTACAGGCTTAGACATACACACAACATCAAATCTTTTCGAGTTACAACGTGTTGTTTAGGAAAAACAAGATAATACTGTATGATGCGTTATTTCTTCGGGTAAAGTTTAAGTATTTCTAATATGTACGTATTTGTCTTTACCTGCATCACTGTATTTCCTTGTATCATGGTATTCTTACATATTCTTTGGAGAGAAAACTCTCCTGTGCGTTCTCCTTTGAAGCCAAAAGCTTATACATACACGCAACAGCAAATCTTTTCGAGTTACAACGTTTAGGAAAAACAAGATAATTCTGCACGATGCGGGATTTCCTAAAAATGGGTATTCTGACATATTTTTTCGAGAGAAAACTCTCCTGTGCGTTCTCTTTTGAGGCTACAGGCTTAGACATACATGCAACAACAAATCTTTTCGAGTTACAACGTGTTGTTTAGGAAAAACAAGATAATATTGTATGATGCTTTATTTCTTCTGGTAAAGTTCTTTGGAGAGAAAACTCTCCTGTGCGTTCTCTTTTGAGGCTAAAAGCTTAGACATACACGCAACACTAAATCTTTTCGAGTTACAACGTGTTGTTTAGGGAGAAAAAGATAATTTTGCACGATGCATTATTTCCTCTCTTAAATTTTAAGAATTTCTAATACTTACGTATTTGTCTTTACTCTGCAACACTGTATTTCAACATAACGTGGTATTCCTACACATTCTTTCGAGAGAAAACTCTCCTCTTCATTCTCTTTTGAGGCTACACGCTTAGACATACACGCAACATCAAAGCATTTCGAGTTACAACGTGTTGTTTAGGAAAAACAAGATAATTTCCCAGGATGCGGGATTTCCTTAAAACGAGGTATTCTGACATATTGTTTGAGGGAAAATTCTCCTGTGGGTTCTCTTTTGAGGCTACACATTTAGACTTACAAGCAACACCAAATCTTTTCGTGTTACAACGTGTTGTTTTGGATATACAAGATAATTTTGTAAGATGCGTTATTTCTTCTTGTACATTTTAAGTATTTCTAATATGTATGTATTTGTCTTTACTCTGCAACACTGTATTTGCTTAACACGTGGTATTCTTACATATTCTTTCGAGAGTAAACTCTCCTGTGCGTTCTCTTTTGAGGCTACACGCTTAGACATACACGCAACACCAAAGCTTTTCAAGTAACAACATGTTGTTTAGGAAAAACAAGATAATTTCGCAAGATGCGGGATTTCCTTAAAACGTGGTATATTGACATATTTTTCACAAGAGAAAACACTCCTGTGCATTCTCTTTTGAGGCTACCAGCTTAGAAATACACGTAACACCAAATCTTTTCGAGTTACAATGTGTTGTTTAGGAAAAATAGATAATTTTGCACGATGCCTTATTTCTTCTCTTAAAGTTTAGGTATTTCCAAAACGTACGTATTTGTCTTTACTCTGCAACACTGTATTTCCTTATAACGTTGTATTCTTACATATTCTTTCGAGAGAAAATTCTCCTATGCATTCTCTTTTGAGGCTGCACGCTTAGACATACATGAAACACGAAAGCTTTTCGAGTTACAACGTGTTGTTAAGGAAAAACAAGATAATTTCGCAAGATGCGGGATTTCCTTAAAACGTGGTATTCTTACATATTCTTTCGAGAGAAAACTCTCCTGTGTGTTCTCTTTTGAGGCTGCACCCTTATACATACACGCAACATCAAATCTTTTCGAGTTACAACTTATTATTTAGGAAAAACAAGATAATTTCGCACGATGCAGGATTTCCGTAAAACGTGGTATTCTGATATATTTTTTTTGATAGAAAACTCTCCTTTGCGTTCTCTTTTGAGGCTACAAGTTTAGACATACACGCAACACCATTTTTTTTTCGAATTTCAGCTTGTTGTTTAGGAAATACAAGATAATTTTGTAGGGAGCGTTATTTCTTCTCATAAAGTTTAAGTATTTCTAATACGTACGTATTTGTTTTTACTCTGCAACACTGTATTCCGTTATAATGTGGAATTCTTACATATTCTTTAGAGAGAAAACTCTCCTGTGTGTTCTCTTTTGAGGCTACATGCTTAGACATACACGCTACACCAAATCTTTTCGAGTTTCAACGTGTTCTTTAGGAAAAACAAGATAATTTCGCACGATGCGATATTTCCTTAAAACGTGGTATTCTGACATATTTTTTGAGAGAAAATTCTCCTGTGGGTTCTCTTTTGAGGCTACACATTTAGACATACATGCAACACCAAATCTTTTCAAGTTACAACGTGTTGTTTAGGAAAAACAAGATAATTTTGCACGATGCATTATTTCTTCTCGTAAATCTTAAGTATTTCTAATACGTACGTATTTGTCCTTACTCTGCAACACTATATTTCCTTATAACGTGGTATTCTTACATATTCTTTAGAGGGAAAAATCTCCTCTTCATTTTCTTTTGAGGCTACACGCTTACACATACACGCAACATCAAAGCTTTTCGAGTTACAAAGTGTTGTTTAGGAACAACAAGATAATTTCAAACGATGCAGGATTTCCATAAAACGTGGTATTCCGACATATTTTTTCGAGAGAAAATTTTCCTGTGGGTTCTCTTTTGAGGCTACACATTTAGACTTACAAGCAACAACAAATCTTTTTAGGTTACAACGTGTTGTTTAGGATATACAAGATAATATAGTACGATGCGTTATTTCTTCTCGTAAAGTTTAAGTATTTCTAATACGTACATATTTGTCTTTAATCTGCAACAGTGTATTTGCTTATAATGTGGTATTCTTTCATATTCTTTTGAGAGAAAACTCTCCTGTGCGTTCTCTTTTGAGGCTACACGCTTAGACATACACGCAACACCAAAAATTTCATGTTACAAGGTGTTGTTTAGGAAAAAGAAGATAATTTCACATGATCTGCGATTTCCTTAAAACGGGGTATTCTGACATGTTTTTTCGAGAGAAAACTCTCCTGTGCGTACTCTTTTGAGGCTAGAAGCTTAGACATACACGCAACACCAAATGTTTTCGAGTTGCATCTTGTTATTTAGGAAAAACAAGATAATTTTGCACGATGCGATATTTCTTCTCATAAAGTTTGAGTATTTCCAATATGTACGTATTTGTCTTTAATCTGCAATACTGAATTTCCTTATAACGTGGTATTCTTACATATTCTTTCGAGTGAAAACTCTCCTATGCGTTCTCTTTTGAGGCTACACGCTTAGACATACACACAACTCCACATCTTTTCGAGTTACAACGTGTTGTTTAAGAAATACAAGATAATTTTGTACGATGAGTTATTTCTTCTCATAACGTTTAAGTATTTCTGATAAGTTCTCTTTTGCTTCTACAAGCTTAGACATACACGGAACTCCAAATCTTTTTGAATTTCAACTTGTTGTTTAGGAAATACAAGATAATTTTGTACGGAGCGTTATTTCTTCTCGTAAAGTTTAACTATTTCTAATACGTACGTATTTGTCTTTACTCTGCAACACTGTATTTCCTTGTAACATGGTATTCTGACATATTGTTTCGAGAGAAAACTCTCCTGTGCGTTCTCTTCTGAGGCTACACACTTAGACATACACGCAACACAAAGCTTTTTGAGTTAAAACGTGTTGTTTAGGAAAAACAAGATAATTTCGCACAATGCTGGATTTCCTTAAAACGTGGTATTCTGACATATTTTTTCAAGAGAAAACTCTCCTGGGCGTTCTCTTTTGAGGCTACAGGCTTAGACATACAGGCAACACCAAAGCTTTTCGAGTTACAACGTGTTGTTTAGGAAAAACAAGATAATTTCGCACGATGCGTTATTTCTTCTCGTAAAGTTTAAGTATTTCTAATATGTACTTATTTGTTTTTACTCTGCAACACTGTATTCCGTTATAACGAGGGATTCTTACATATTCTTGCGAGAGAAAACTCTCTTGTGCGTTCTCTTTTGAGGCTACAGGCTTAGACATACACGCAATACCAAAGCTTTTAGAGTTAAAACTTGTTGTTTAGGAAAAACAAGATAATTTCACACGATGAGCGATTTCCTTAAAACGGGGTAATCCGACATGTTTTTTTTTTTTTTGAGAGAAAACTCTCCTGTGCGTTCTCTTTTGAGGCTAGAAGCTTAGACATACCTGCAACACAAAATCTTTTTGAGTTACAACGTGTTATTTAGGAAAAACAAGATAATTTTGCACGATGCTTTATTTCTTCTCATAAAGTTTAAGTATTTACAATATGTACGTATATGTCTTTAATATGCAACACTGTCTTTCCTTGTAACAGGATATTCTTACATATTCTTTCGAGAGAAAACTCTCCTGTGCGTTCTCGTCTGAGGCTACACACTTAGACATACACGCAACACCAAAGCTTTTCAAGTTACACCGTGTTGTTTAGGAAAATCAAGATAATTTCGCACGATGAGCGATTTCCTTAAAACAGGGTATTCTGACATGTTTTTTTCCAGAGAAAACTCTCCTGTGCGTTCTCTTTTGAGGCTAGAAGCTTAGACATACACGCAACACCAAATCTTTTCGAGTTACAACGTTTAGAAAAAACAAGATAATTCTGCATGATGCGGGATTTCCTAAAAAGGTGGTATTCTTACATATTCTTTGGAGAGAAAACTCTCCTGCGCGTTCTCTTTTGAGGCTACAGGCTTAGACATAAACACAACATCAAATCTTTTCGAGTTACAACGTGTTGTTTAGGAAATACAAGATAATACTGTATGGTGCGTTATTTCTTCGGGTAAAGTTTAAGTATTTCTAATACGTACGCATTTGTCTTTACCTGCATCAATGTATTTCCTTGTAACATGGTATTCTTACATATTCTTTGGAGAGAAAACTCTCCTGTGCGTTCTCTTTTGAGGCTAAAAGCTTAGACATACACGCAACATCAAATCTTTTCGAGTTACAACGTTTAGGAAAAACAAGATAATTCTGCACGATGCGGGATTTCCTAAAAACAGGTATTCTGACATATTTTTTCGAGAGAAAACTCTCCTGTGCATTCTCTTTTGAGGCTACAGGCTTAGACATACACGCAACACCAAATCTTTTCGAGTTACAACGTGTTGTTTAGGAAAAACAAGATAATTTTGCACGATGCATTATTTCTTCTCATAAATTTTAAGTATTTCTAATACGTACGTATTTGTCTTTACTCTGCAACACTGTATTTCATTATAACGTGGTATTCTTACATATTCTTTGGAGAGAAAACTCTCCTCTTAGTTCTCTTTTGAAGCTACACGCTTAGACATACACGCAACACCAAAACTTTTCGAGTAACAACGTGTTGTTTAGGAAAAACAAGATAATTTCGCATGATGCGGGATTTCCAAAAAACGTGGTATTCTGACATATTTTTTTGAGAGAAAATTCTCCTGGAGGTTCTCTTTTGAGGCCACACATTTATACTTACAAGCAACACCAAATCTTTTCAGGTTACAATGTGTTGTTTAGGATATACAAGACAATTTTGTACGATGCGTTATTTCTTCTCGTAAAGTTTAAGTATTTCTAATAAGTACTTATTTGTCTTTACGCTGCAACATTGTATTTGCTTGTAATGTGGTATTCTTACATATTCTTTCGAGAGAAAACGTTCCTGTGCATTCTCTTTTGAGGCTACAGGCTTAGACATACACGCAACACCAAATCTTTTCGAGTTACAACGTGTTGTTTAGGAAATACAAGATAATATTGTATGATGCGTTATTTCTTCTGGTAAAATTTAAGTATTTCTAATACGTACGTATTTGTCTTTACCTGCATCACTGTATTTCCTTGTAACGTCATATTCTTACATATTCTTTGGAGAGAAAACTCTCCTGTGCGTTCTCTTTTGAGGCTACACACTTAGACATACACACAACACCAAAGCTTTTCAAGATAAAACATGTTGTTTAGGAAAAACAAGATAATTTCGTAAGATGCGGGATTTCCTTATAACGTGGTATTCTGACATATTTTTTCGAGAGAAAACACTCCTGTGCGTTCTCTTTTGAGGCTACCAGCTTAGACATACACGTAACACCAAATCCTTTCGAGTTACAACGTGTTGTTTAGGAAAAACAAGATAATTTTGCACGATGCGTTATTTCTTCTCTTAAAGTTTAAGTATTTCCAATACGTACGTATTTGTCTTTACTCTGCAACACTGTATTTCCTTATAACGTGGTTTTCTGACACATTTTTTCGAGAGAAAACTCTCCTGTGCGTTCTCTTTTGCGGCTACAAGCTTAGACATACACATAAATCCATATCTTTTTGAATTTCAACTTGTTGTTTAGGAAATACAAGATAATTTTGTACAGAGCATTATTTCTTATTGTAAACTTAACTATTTCTAATAAGTACGTATTTGTCTTTACTCTGCAACACTGTATTTCCTTGTAACATGGTATTCTGACATATTGTTTCGAGAGAAAACTCTCATGTGCATTCTCTTCTGAGGCTACACACTTAGACATACACGCAACACAAAGCTTTCGAGTTAAAATATGTTGTTTAGGAAAAACAAGATAATTTCGCACAATGCTGGATTTCCTTAAAACGTGGTATTCTGACATATTTTTTCGATAGAAAACTCTGCTGTGCGTTCTCCTTTGAGGCTACACGCTTAGACATACACGCAACACCAAAGCTTTGCGAGTTACAACGTTTTGTTTAGGAAAAACAAGATAATTTCACATGATGCGTTATTTCTTCTCGTAAAGTTTAAGTATTTCTAATACGTACATATCCCTCAACAGAAGAGTGGATGCAAAAAATGTGGTATATCTACACAATGGAATACTATTCAGCCATTAGAAACAATGAATTCATGAAATTCTTAGGCAAATGGATGGAGCTAGAAAACATCATACTAAGTGAGGTAACCCGCACTCAAAAGGTGAATCATGGTATGCACTCACTAATAAGTGGTTATTAACCTAGAAAACTGGAATACCCAAAACATAATCCATACATCAAATGAGGTACAAGAAGAAAGGAGGAGTGGCCCCTGGTTCTGGAAAGACTCAGTGAAACAGTATTCGGCAAAACCAGAACGGGGAAGTGGGAAGGGGTGGGTGGGAGGACAGGGGAAGAGAAGGGGGCTTACGGGACTTTCGGGGAGTGGGGGGGGCTAGAAAAGGGGAAATCATTTGAAATGTAAATAAATTATATCGAATAAAAAAATAAAAAAACAAAAAAAACTGTATTTTCTTATAACGTGGTATTCTTACATATTCTTTCGAGAGAAAACTCTCCTGTGCATTCTCTTTTGAGGCTACACACTTAGACATACAGGCAACACCAAAGCTTTTCGAGTTAAAACATGATGTTTAGGAAAAAAAAAAAATTCTCACGATGCGGGATTTCCTTAAAACTTGGTATTGTGACATATTTTTTCGAGAGAAAACTCTCCTGTGCGTTCTCTTTTGAGGTTGCACCCTTAGTCATACATGCAACAGCATATCCTTTCGAGTTACAATGTGTTGTTTAAGAAAAACAAGATAATTTTGCACGACGCGTTATTTCTTCTAGTAAAGTTTAAGTATTTCTAATACGTATGTATTTGACTTTACTCTGCAACACTGTATTTCCTTATAACGTGGTATTCTTACATATTCTATAGAGAGAAATCTCTCCTGTGCATTCTCTTTTGAGGCTACAAGCTTAGACATATACGCAACACCAAAGCTTTTCGAGTTACAACGTGTTGTTTAGGAAAAACAACATAATTTCGCACGATGCCGGATTTCCATAAAACGTGGTATTCTGACATATTTTTTCTAGAAAGAATTCTCCTGTGGGTTCTCTTTTGAGGAACCACGTTTAGACATACACGCAACAAGAAATCTTTTCAGGTTACAACGTGTTGTTTAGGAAATACAAGATAATTTGGTACGATGCAATATTTCTTCTCGTAAAGTTTAAGTATTTCTAATATATAAGTATATGTCTTTACTCTGAAACACTGTATTTACTTATAATGTGGTATTCTTACATATTCTTTCGAGTGAAAACTCTCCTCTTAGTTCTTTTTTGAGGCTACACGCTTAGACATACACGCAACACCAAAGCTTTTCGAGTTAGAACGTTTTGTTTAGGAAAAACAAGATAATTTCGCACGATGCTGGATTTCCTTAAAACGTGGTATTCTGAAATATTTTTTTGAGAAAAAATTCTCCTGTGCATTCTCTTTTGAGACTACATGCCTTACCATACATGCAACACCAAATCTTTTCGAGTTACAACGTGTTGTTTAGGAAAAACAAGATAATTTTGCATGATGCGGTATTTCCTTAAAACGTGGAATTCTGACATATTTTTCTGAGAGGAAATTCTCCTGTGGGTACTCTTTGGATGCTACACATTTAGACATACACACAACACCAAATCTTTTCTAGTTAAAACGTATTGTTTAGGAAAAACAAGATAATTTTCAAGATACATTATTTCTTCTCGTAAATTTTAAGTATTTCTAACACGTACGTATTTTTCTTTACTCTGCAGCACTGTATTTCCTGATAACGTGGTATTCTTTCATAATCTTTCAAGAGAAAGCTCTCCTCTTCGTTCTCTTTTGAGGCTACACGCTTAGACATACACGCAACACCAAAGCTTTTCGAGTTACAATGTGTTATTTAGGAAAAACAAGATAATTCCGCACGATGCGGGATTTCCTTAAAACGTGGTATTCTGACATATTTTTTGGAGAGAAAATTCTCCTGTGGGTTCTTACACACTTAGACATAGACACAACACCAAAGCTTTTCGAGTTACAATGTTTTGTTTAGGAAAAACAAGATAGTTTCGCATGATGCGTTATTTCTTCTCATAAAGTTTAAGTATGTCTAATACATATGTATTTGTCCTTACACTGCAACACTGTATTTCCTTATAATGTGGTATTCTTACATATTCTTGTGAGAGAAAACTCTCCTGTGTTTTCTCTTTTGGGTCTACACACTTAGACATACACGCAACACCAAAGCTTTTCGAGTTAAAACATGCTGTTTAGGAAAAACAAGATAATTTCACACGATGAGTGATTTCCTTAAAACGTGGTATTGTGACCTATTTTTTCGAGAGAAAACTCTCCTGTGCATTCTCTTTTGAGGCTGCACGCTTAGTCATACATGCAACACCATATCTTTTCGAGTTACAACGTGTTGTTTAGGAAAAACAAGATAATTTTGCACGACGTATTATTTCTTCTAGTAAAGTTTAAGTATTTCTAATATGTACTTATTTGTCTTTACTCTGCAACACTGTATTTCCTTATAACGTGGTATTCTTACATATTCTTTCGAGAGAAATCTCTCCTGTGCATTCTCCTTTGAGGAGGCTACATGCTTAGACATACACGCAACACCAAAGATTTTCGAGTTACAACGTGTTGTTTAGGAAAAAAAGATAATTTCGCACGATGAGGGATTTCCTTAAAACGTGGTATTCTGACATATTTTTTCGAGAGAAAATTCTCCTGTGGGTTCTCTTTTGAGGCTACACATTTAGACTTACAAGCAACATCAAATCATTTCAGGTTACAATGTGTTGTTTAGGATATACAAGATAATTTTGTACGATGCGTTATTTCTTCTTGTAAAGTTTAAGTATTTCTAATTTGTACGTATTTGTCTTTACTCTGCAACACTGTATTTGCTTATAACGTGGTATTCTTACATATTCTTCCGAGAGAAAACACTCCTGTGCATTCTCTTTTGAGGCTACACGCTCAGACATACAAGCAACACCAAAGCTTTTTGAATTAAAATTTGTTGTTTAGGAAAAACAAGATAATTTCGCACGATGGGCAATTTCCTTAAAACGGGGTATTGTGACATGTTTTTTGGAGAGAAAACTCTCCTGTGCATTCTCTTTTGAGGCTAGAAGCTTAGACATACACGCAACACAAAATCTTTTTGAGTTACAACGTGTTATTTAGGAAAAACTAGATAATTTTGCACGATGCGTTTTTTCTTCTCATAAAGTTTAAGTATTTCCAATATGTATGTATATGTCTTTAATATGTAACAATGTATTTCCTTGTAACGGCGTATTCTTACAAATTCTTTTGAGAGAAAGCTCTCCTGTGCATTCTTGTCTGAGGCTACACACTTAGACATACACGCAACACCAAAGCTTTTCAAGTTGCACCGTGTTGTTTAGGAAAAACAAGTTAATTCTGAACGATGAGCGATTTCGTTAAAACGGTTTATTCTGACATGTTTTTTCGAGAGGAAACTCTCCTGTGCGTTCTCTTTTGAGGCTAGAAGCTTAGACATACACGCATCACCAAATCTTTTCGAGTTACAACGTTTAGGCAAAACAAGATAATTCCGCACGATGCTGGATTTCCTAAAAACATGGTATTCTGACATATTTTTTGAGAGAAAATTCTCATGTGCATTCTCATTTGAGGCGACACGCTTAGACATACACGCAACACCAAATCATTTAGAGTTACAACGTGTTGTTTAGGAAAAACCAGATAATTTTGCACGATGCATTATTTCTTCTCATAAATTTTAAGTATTTCTAACACGTAAGTATTTCTCTTTATTCTGCAACACTGTATTTCCTTATAACATGGTATTCTTACATATTCTTTCGAGAGAAAACTCTCCTGTGCATTCCACTCTGAGGCTACACACTTACACATACACACAACACAAAGCTGTTCAAGTTAAAACGTGTTGTTTAGGAAAAAAAGATAATTTTGCACAATGCTGGATTTCCTTATAATATGGTATTCTGACATAATTTTTCGAGAGAAACCTCTCCTGTGCATTCTCTTTTGAGGCTACGAGCTTATACATACACGTAACACCAAATCCTTTCGAGTTACAACGTGTTGTTTAGGAAAAACAAGATAATTTTGCACGATGTGTTATTTCTTCTCGTAAAGTTTAAGTATTTCCAATACGTACGTATATGTTTTTACTCTGCAACACTGTATTTCCTTATAACGTGGTATTCTGACATTTTTTCAAGAGAAAACTCTCCTGTGAATTCTCTTTTGTGGCTACCAGCTTAGACATACATGAAACTCCAAATCTTTTTGAATTTCAACTTGTTGTTTAGGAAATACAAGATAATTTTGCACAGAGCATTATTTCTTCTCGTAAGTTTAACTATTTCTAATACGTACGTATTTGTCTTTACTCTGCAACACTGTATTTATTTGTAACATGGTATTGTGACATATTGTTTCGAGAGAAAACTCTCCTGTGCATTCTCTTCTGAGGCTACACACTTAGAAATACACGCAACACAAAGCTTTTCGAGTTAAAGCGTGTTGTTTAGGAAAAACAAGATAATTTCGCACAATTCTGGATTTCCTTAAAACGTGGTATTCTGACATATTTTTTCGAGAGAAAACTCTCCTGTGCATTCTCTTTTGAGGCTACATGCTTAGACATACACGCAACACCAAAGCTTTTCGAGTTACAACGTGTTGTTTAGGAAAAGCAAGATAATTTCACATGATGCGAGATTTCCTTAAAATGTGGTATTCTTACATATTCTTTCGAGAGAAACCTCTCCTGTGCATTCTCTTTTGAGGCGCTACCCTTATACATACACACTACACCAAATCTTTTCGAGTTACAAAGTGTTGTTTAGGAAAAACAAGATAATTTCGCACGATGCGGGATTTCCTTAAAACGTGGTATTCTGACATATTTTTCGATAGAAAATTATCCTTTGCGTTCTCTTTTGTGGCTACAAGCTTAGACATACACGCAACACCAAATTTTTTCGAATTTCAACTTGTTGTTTAGGAAATACTAGATAATTTTGTACAGAGCGTTATTTCTTCCCGTAAAGTTTAAGTATTTCTAATACTTACATATTTGTTTTTACTCTGCAACACTGTATTCCATTATAACGTGGAATTCTTGCTTATTCTTTCGAGAGAAAACTCTCCTGTGCATTCTCTTTTGAGGCTACACGCTTAGACTTACACGCAACACCAAAGCTTTTCGAGTTACAACGTTTTGTTTAGGAAAAACAAGATAATTTCGCATGATGCGTTATTTCTTCTCATAAAGTTTAAGTATTTCTAATACTTACGTATTTGTTCTTATTCTGCAACACTGTATTTCCTTATAACGTGGTATTCTTTCATATTCTTTCGAGAGAAAACTCTCCTGTGCGTTCTCTTTTGAGGCTACACACTTAGACATACACCCAACACCAAAGCTTTTCGAGTTAAAACATGTTGTTTAGGAAAAACAAGATAATTTCGCACGATGCGAGATTTCCTTAAAACGTGGTATTCTTACATATTCTTTCGAGAGAAACCTCTCCTGTGCATTCTCTTTTGAGGGGGTACCCTTATACATACACGCAACACCAAATTTTTTCGAGTTACAAAGTGTTGTTTAGGAAAAACAAGATAATTTCGCACAATGCGGGATTTCCTTAAAACGTGGTATTCTGACATATTTTTTCGATAGAAAACTGTCCTTTGCATTCTCTTTTGCGGCTACAAGCTTAGACATACACGCAACATCAAATTTTTTCGAATTTCAACTTGTTGTTTAGGAAATACAAGATAATTTTGTACGGAGCGTTATTTCTTCCCGTAAAGTTTAAGTATTTCCAATACAAACGTATTTGTTTTTACTCTGCAACACTGTATTCCGTTATAACGTGGAATTCTTACATATTCATTCCAGAGAAATCTCTCCTGTGCGTTCTCTTTTGAGGCTACATGCTTAGACATACACGCAACACCAAAGCTTTTCGAGTTACAACGTGTTGTTTAGGAAAAGCAAGATAATTTCACACGATGCAAGATTTCCTTAAAATGTGGTATTCTTACATATTCTTTCGAGAGAAACCTCTCCTGTGCATTCTCTTTTGAGGCGCTACCCTTATACATACACGCTACACCAAATCTTTTCGAGTTACAAAGTGTTGTTTAGGAAAAACAAGATAATTTCGCACGATGCGGGATTTCCTTAAAACGTGGTATTCTGACATATTTTTTCGATAGAAAACTATCCTTTGCGTTCTCTTTTGTGGTTACAAGCTTAGACATACACGCAACACCAAATTTTTTTCGAATTTCAACTTGTTGTTTAGGAAATACTAGATGATTTTGTACAGAGCGTTATTTCTTCCCGTAAAGTTTAAGTATTTCTAATACTTACGTATTTGTTTTTACTCTGCAACACTGTATTCCGTTATAACGTGGAATTCTACATATTCTTTCGAGAGAAAACTCTCCTGTGCGTTCTCTTTTGAGGCTACACGCTTAGACATACACGCAACACAAAACCTTTTCGAGTTACAATGTGTAGTTTAGGAAAAACAAGATAATTTCGCATTATGCGGTATTTCCTTAAAACGTGGCATTCCGACATATTTATTTGAGAGAAAATTCTCCTGTGGGTTCTCTTTTGAGGATACACATTTAGACATACACGCAACACCAAATCCTTTCAAGTTACAACGTGTTGTTTAGGAAAAACAAGATAATTTTGCACAATGCACTATTTCTTCTCGTAAATTTTAAGTATTTCTAATACGTACGTATTTGTCTTTACTCTGCAACAGTGTATTTCCTTATAACGTGGTATTCTTACATAGTCTTTTGAGAGAAAACTCTCCTCTTCGTTCTCTTTTGAGGCTACACGCTTACACATACACGCAACATCAAAGCTTTTCGAGTTACAAAGTGTTGTTTAAGAAAAACAAGATAATTTCGCACGATGCAGGATTTACTTAAAACGTGGTATTCTGACATATTTTTTCGAGAGAAAATTCTCCTGTGGCTTCTCTTTTTACGCTACACGCTTAGACATACTCGCAACACCAAATCTTTTTGAGTTACAACGTGTTGTTTAGGAAAAACAAGATAATTTTGCGCGATGCGTTATTTCTTCTCGTAAAGTTTAAGTATTTCCAATACATACATATTTTTCTTTACTCTGCAACACTGTATTTCCTTATAATGTGGTATTCTTACATATTCTTTCGAGAGAAAATTCTCCTGTGCGTTCTCTTTTGAGGCTGCACGCTTAGACATACACACAACACCCAAACTTTTCGAGTTACAACGTGTTGTTAAGGAAAAACAAGATAATTTCGCAAGATGCGGGATTTCCTTAAAACGTGGTATTCTTACATATTCTTTCGGGAGAAAACTCTCCTGTGCGTTCTCTTTTGAGGCTGCACGCTTAGACATACACGCAACACCAAAGCTATTCGAGTTACAACGTGTTGTTTAGGAAAAACAAGATAATTTTGTACGATGTGTTATTTCTTCTCGTAAAGTTTAAGAATTTCCAATATGTACGTATTTGTCTTTACTCTGCAAGACTGTATTTCTTCATAACGTGGTATTCTTACATATTCTTTCAAGAGAAAACTCTCCTCTTCATTCTCTTTTGAGGCTACACGCTTAGACATACACGCAACACCAAAGCATTTCGAGTTACAATGTGTTGTTTAGGAAAAACAAGATAATTTCGCATGATGCGGGATTTCCTTAAAACGTGGTATTCTGACATATTTTTCAAGGGAAAATTCTCCTGTGGGTTCTCTTTTGAGGCTACACATTTAGACTTACAAGCAACACCAAATCTTTTCGAGTTACAACGTGTTGTATAGGATGTACAAGATAATTTTTTATGATGCGTTATTTCTTCTCGTACATTTTAAGTATTTCTAATACGTACGTATTTTTCTTTACTCTGCAACACTGTATTTGCTTATCACGTGGTATTCTTACATATTCTTTCGAGAGTAAACTCGCCTGTGCATTCTCTTTTGAGGCTACACGCTTAGACATACAAGCAACACCAAAGCTTTTCAAGTTACAATGTGTTATTTAAGAAAAACAAGATAATTTCGCACGATGCGGGATTTCCATAAAACGTGGTATATTGACATATTTTTTCGAGATAAAAAATACAAGATAATTTTGCATGATGCGTTATTTCTTCTCGTAAAGTTTAAGTATTTTCATACGTACGTATTGTCTTTACCATTCAACACTGTATTTCCTTATAACATGGTATTCTTGCATATTCTTTCGAGAGGAAACTGTCCTGTGCATACTCTTTTGAGGCTACACACTTAGACATACACGCAACACCAAAGCTTTTCAAGCTACAATATGTTGTTTAGAAAAAACAAGATAATTTCGCACAATGCTGGATTTCGTTAAAACGTGGTATTCTGACATATTTTTTCGAGAGAAAACTCTCCTGTGTGTTCTCTTTTGAGGCTACACGCTTAGTCATACACACACCACCAAATCCTTTCGAGTAACAACGTGCTGTTTAGGAAAAACTATATAATTTTGCATGATGCGTTATTTCTTCTCGTAAAGTTTAAGTATTTCTAATACGTACATATTTGTCTTTACTCTGCAACACTGTATTACGTTATAACGTGGAATTCTTACATATTCTTTCGAGAGAAAACTCTCCTGTGCGTTCTCTTTTGAGGCTACATGCTTAGACATAAACAAAACTCCAAAGCTTTTCGAGTTACAACGTGTTGTTTAGGAAAAACAAGATAATAACGCACGATGCGGTATTTCCCTAAAACGTGGTATTCTGACACATTTTTTCGAGAGAAAACTCTCCAGTGCTTTCTCTTTTGAGGCTGCATGCTTACTCATACATGCAACACCAAATCATTTCGAGTTACAACGTGTTGTTTAGGAAATACAAGATAATTTTGTACGATGCGTTATTTCTTCTCGTAAAGTTTAAGTATTTCTAATATGTATGTATTTGTCTTTACTCTGCAACGCTGTATTTCTTTGTAACGTGGTATTCTTACATATTCTTTCGAGAGAAAACTCCCCTCTGCGTTCTCTTTTCAGGCTGCACGCTTAGAGAAAAACGCAACACCAAAGCTTTTCGAGTTACAACAAGTTGTTTAGGAAAAATAGATAATTTTGCACGATGCAGGATTTCCTTAAAACGTTGTATTCTGACATATTTTTTCGTGAGAAAACTCTCCTGTGCGTTCTCTTTTGAGGCTACACGCTTAGACATGGACGCAACACCAAAGCTTTTCAAGTTACAACGTTTTGTTTAGGAAAAACAAGATAATTTCGCACGATGTGCGATTTCCTTATCACAGGATATTCTGACATATTTTTTTCGAGAGAAAACTCTCCTGTGCGTTCTCTTTTGAGGCTAGAAGCTTAGACATTCACGCAACACCAAATCTTTTCGAGTTACAACGTGTTATTTAGGAAAAAAAGATAATTTTGCACGATGCGTTATTTCTTCTCATAAAGTTTAAGTATTTCCAATATGTACGTATTTGTCTTTAATATGCTACTCTGTATTTTTTTATAACGTTTTATTCTTACATATTCTTTCCAGTGAAAACTCTCCTATGTGTTCTCTATTGAGGCTACACGCTTAGACATACACGCAACACCAAAACTTTTCGAGTTAAAATATGTTGTTAAGGAAAAACAAGATAATTTCCCACGATGCGTGATTTCCTTAAAACATGGTATTCTGACATATTTTTTTGAGAGAAGACTCTCCTGTGCATTCTCCTTTGAGGCTACATGCTTAGACATACACGCAACACCAAATCTTTTCGAGTTAAAACGTGTTGTTTAGGAAATACAAGATAATTTTGCATATGCGTTATTTCTTCTTGTAAATTTTAAGTATTTCTAATAGGTACGTATTTGTCTTTACTCTGCAACACTGTATTTCCTTAGAACGTGGTATTAGTACATATTTTTTCAAGAGAAAACTCTCCTGTGCATTCTCTTTTGCGGCTACATGCTTAGACATACACGCAACACCAAAGTTTTTCGAGTTCCAATGTGTTGTTTAGGAAAAACAAGATAATTTCGCAACATGAAGGATTTCCTTAACACGTGGTATTATGACGTATTTTTTCAAGAGAAAACTCTCCTGTGCGTTCTCTTTTGAGGCTACACGTTTAGACATACACGCAACACCAATTCTTTTCGAGTTACAACGTGTTGTTTAGGAAAAACAAGATAATTTCGCACGATGTGCGATTTCCTTATAATGGGGTATTCTGACATGTTTTTTTTGAGAGAAAACTCTCCTGTGCATTCTATTTTGAGGCTAGAAGCTTAGACATACACACAACACCAAAACATTTCGAATTACAACGTGTTGTTTAGGAAATACAAGATAATTTTGTACGATGCATTATTTCTTCTCGTACAGTTTAAGTATTTCTAATACATACATAATTGTCTTTATTCTGCAACACTGTATTTCCTTATAACATGGTATTCTGACATATTCTTTCGAGAGCAATCTCTCCTGTGCGTTCTCTTTTGAGTCTACACGCTTAGACATACATGCAACACCAAAGCTTTTCGAGTTACAACGTGTTGTTTAGGAAAAACAAGATAATTTCGCACAATGCGGGATTTCCTTAAAACGTAGTATTCTGACATTTTTTTCGAGATCAACCCCTCCTGTGTATTCTCTTTTGAGGCTAAAAGCTTAGACATACACGCAACACCAAATCTTTTTGAGTTACAACATGATGTTTAGGAAAAACTAGATAATTTTGCACGATGTGTTCTTTCTTCTTGTAAAGTTTAAGTATTTCCAATATGTACGTATTAGTCTTTACTCTGCAACACTGTATTTCCTTATAATGTGGTATTCTTACATATTGTTTCGAGAGAAAACTCTCCTGTGCTTTCTCTTTTGAGGCCGCACGCTTAGACAAAAACACAACACCAAAGCTATTTGAGTTACAACAAGTTGTTTAGGAAAAACAAGATAATTTCGCACGATATGGGATTTTCTTAAAACGTGGTATTCTGACATATTTTTTCGATAAAAAACTCTCCTGTGCAATCTCTTTTGAGGCTACACGCTTAGACATACACGCATCACCAAAGCTTTTCGAGTTACAACGTGTTGTTTATGAAAAACAAGATAATTTCGCATGATGCAGGATTTCTTTAAAAGGTGGTATTTTGACATATTTTTTCGAGAGAAAATTCTCCTGTGCTTTCTCTTTTGAGGCTACACATTTACACATACACACAACACCAAATCTTTTCTAGTTACAACATGTTGTTTAGGAAATACAAGATAATTTTTATGATGCATTATTTCTTCTCGTAAAGTTTAAGTATTTCTAATAAGTACGTATTTGTCTTTACTCTGCAATACTGTATTTCCTTATAACGTGGTATTCTTACATATTCTTTCGAGAGAAAACTCTCCTGTGCATTCTCCTTTGAGGCTACACGCTTAGACATAGATGGAACACCAAAACTTTTTGAGTAACAATGTGTTGTTTAAGAAAAACAAGATAATTTCGCACGATGCGTGATTTCCTTAAAACGTGGTATTCTGACATATCTTTTTCGAGTGCAAACTCTCCTGTGCGTTCTCCTTTGAGGCTAAACGCTTAGATATACACGCAACATCAAATCTTTGCGAGTTACAATGTGTTGTTTAGGAAGCACAAGATAATTTTGTACGATGCGTTATTTCTTCTAGTAAAGTTTAAGAATTTCCAATAGGTATGTATTTGTCTTTACTCTGCAACACTTTATTTCTTTATAAAGTGGTACTCTTACATATTCTTTCGAGAGAAAACTCTCCTGTGCGTTCTCTTTTGAGGCTGCATGCTTAGACAAAAACGCAACACCAAAGCTTTTCGAGTTACAATGTGTTGTTTAGGAAAAACAAGATAATATTGCACTATATGGGATTTCCTAAAACATAGTATTCTGACATATTTTTTCGAGAGTAAACTCTCCTATGCATTCTCTTTTGAGGCTACACGCTTAGACATACATGGAAAACCAACGCTTTTCGAGGTACAACGTGTTGTTTAGGAAAAACAAGATAATTTCACACGATGCAAGATTTCTTTCAAACGTGGTATTCTGACATAATTTTCGGGAAAAATTCTCCTGTGCGTTCCCTTTTGAGTCTACAAGCTTAGACATACACACAACACCAAATCTTTTCGAGTTACAATGTGTTGTTTAGGAAATACAAGATATTTTTTTATGATGCATTATTTCTTCTCGTAAACTTTAAGTAATTGTAATACGTACGTATTTGTCTTTACTCTGCAACACTGTATTTTCTTATAACGTGGTATTCTTACATATTCTTTCGAGAGAAAACTCTCCTGTGCATTCTCTTTTGAGGCTACACGCTTAGACACACACGCAACACCAAAATTTTTCGAGTTACAACGTGTTGTTTAAGAAAAACAAGATAATTTCGCACGATGCGGGATTTCCTTAAAATGTGGTATTCTGACATATTTTTCCGAGAGAAAACTCTCCTGTGCGTTCTCTTTTGAGGCTACAAGCTTAGACATACACGCAACACCAAATCGTTTCGAGTTACAAAGTGTTGTTTAGGAAAAACAAGATAATATTGCACGATGCTTTATTTCTTCTCGTAAAGTTTAAGTATTTCTAATATGTAAGTATTTGTCTTTACTCTGCAACACTGTATTTCCTTATAATGTGGTATTCTTACATATTCTTTCGAGAGAAAACTCTCCTGTGTGTTCTCTTTTGGGGCTACACGGTTAGACATACACGCAATACCAAAGCTTGTCGAGTTACAACGAGTTGTTTAGAAAAAACAAGATAATTTTGCATGAGGCATTATTTCTTCTCGTAAAGTTTAAGTATTTCTAATAAGTACGTATTTCTCTTTATTCTGCAACACTGTATTTCCTTATAATGTGGGATTCTTACATATTCTTTCAAGAGAAAATGCTCCTGTGTGTTCTCTTTTGAGGCTACACGCTTAGACATACACGGAAAACCAAAGTTTTTCGAGTTACAACCTGTTGTTTAAGAAAAACAAGATAATTTCACACGATGCAGGATTTCCTTAAAACGTGGTATTCTGATATATTTTTTCGACAGAAAACTCTCCTGTGTGTTCTCCTTTGAGGCTGAACGCTTAGACATTCACGCCACAACAAATCTTTTCGAGTTACAACGTGTTGCTTAGGAAATACAAGATAATTTTGTAAGGTGCATTATTTCTTCTCGTAAAGTTTAAGTATTTCTAATATGTACATATTTGTCTTTACTCTGCAAAACTGTATTTCCTTGGAACGTGGTATTCTTACATATTCTTGCGAGAGAAAACTGTCCTGTGCATTCTCTTTTGAGGCTACACACTTAGACATACACGCAACACCAAAGCTTTTCGAGTTAAAACATGTTGATTAGGAAAAACAAGATAATTTCGCACGATGCAGGATTTCCTTAAAACGTGGTATTCTGACATATTTTTTCGAGAGAAAACTCTACTGTGCTGTCTCTTTTGAGGCTACATGCTTAGACATACACGCAACACCAAATCATTTCGAGTAACAACGTGTTGTTCAGGAAAAACAAGATAATTTTGCACGATGCGTTATTTCTTCTCGTAAAGTTTAAGTATTTCCAATATGTACGTATTTGTCTTTACTTTGCAACACTATATTTCCTTATAACGTGGTATTTTTACATATTCTTTCAAGAGAAAACTCCCCTGTGTGTTCTCTTTTGAGGCTACACACTTAGACATACACCCAACAACAAAGTTTTTCGAGTTACAACGTGTTGTTTAAGAAAAACAAGATAATTTCTCACGATGAGGGATTTCCTTAAAATGTGGTATTCTGACATATTTCTTTGAGAGGAACCTCTCCTCTGCGTTCTCTTTTGACACTACAGGCTTAGACATACACACAACACCAAAGCTTTTCGAGTTACAACGTGTTGTTTAAGAAAAACAAGATAATTTCCACGATGCGGCATTTCCTTAAAATGTTGTATTCTGACATATTTTTTCGTGAGAAAACTCTCCTGTGCATTCTCCTTTGAGGCTACAGGCTGAGACATACACGCAACACCAAATCTTTTCGAGTTACAATGTGCTGTTTAGGAATACCAAGATAATTTCGCAGGATGCAGGATTTCCTAAAAACTTGGTAATCTGACATATTTTTTCGAGAGAAAATTCTACTGTGGGTTCTCTTTTGAGGCTACACGTTTAGACATACACGCAACACCAAATCTTTTCGAGTTACAACGAGGTGTTCAGGAAATACAAGATAATGTTGTACGATGTGTTTTTTCTTCTCATAAAGTTTAAGTTTTTCTAATACGTACGTATTTGTCTTTACTCTGCAACACTGTATTTCTTTATAACGTGGTATTCTTACATTTTCTTTCTAGAGAATACTCTCCTGTGCATTCTCTTTTGAGGCTACACGCTTAGACATACACGCAACACCAAAGTTTTTTGAGTTACAACGTGTTGTTTAGGAAAAACAAGATAATTTCGCACGATGCGGGATTTCCTTAAAACGTGGTATTCTGACATATTTTTTCGAGAGAAAACTCTCCTGTGCATTCTCTTTTGAGGCTACACGGTTAGAAATACACGCAACACCAAAGCTTTTCGAGTTACATCGTGTTGTTTAGGAAAAACAAGATAATTTCGCACTATGCAGGATTTCCTTAAAACGTGGTATTCTGACATATTTTTTCGACAGAAAACTCTCATGTGCGTTCTCTTTTGAGGCTAATCGCTTAGACATTCATGCCACAACAAATCTTTTCGAGTTACAATGTGTTGTTTAGGAAATACAAGATAATTTTGCACGATGCGTAAAGTTTTTCTTCTCGTAAAGTTTAAGTATTTCCAATACGTACTTATTTGTCTTTACTCTGCAACACTGTATTTCCTGATAACGTGGTATTTTTACATATTCGTTCGAGAGAAAACTCTCCTGTGTGTTCTCTTTTGAGGATACACACTTAGACATACACGCAAGACCAAAGATTTTCCAGTTATAACGTGTTGTTTAAGAAAAACATGATAATTTCGCAAGATGCGGGATTTCATTAAAACATGGTATTCTGATATATATATTTTTTTAGAGAAAAATCTCCTGTGCATTCTCTTTTGAGGCTACAAGCTTAGAAATACACACAACAAAAAATCTTTTCGAGTTACAACGTGTTGTTTAGGAAAAACAAGATAATTTTGCACGATGCGTTATTTCTTCTCGTAAAGTTTAAGTATTCACAATACATATGTATTCGTCGTTACTCTGCAACACTGTATTTCCTTACAACGTTGTATTGTTACATATTCTTACATATTCCTGTGCGTTCCCTTTTGAGGCTCCACGCTTAGACATACACGCAACACCATAGGTATTCAAGTTACAACGTGTTAAGAAAAACAAGATAATTCCGCACGATGCGGGATTTCCTTAAAACGTGCTATTCTGACATATTTTTTCAAGAGAAAACTCTCCTGTGCATTCTCTTTTGAGGAACACACTTAGACATACATGCAACACCAAGGCTTTTCGAGTTACAACGTGTTGTTTAGGAAAAACAAGATAATTTCGCACGATGCAGGATTTCCTTAAAACGTAGTATTCTGACATATTTTTTCCAGAGAAAATTCTCCTGTGGGTTCTCTTTTGAGGCTACACATTTAGACATACAAACAACACCTAATCTTTTCGAGTTACAACGTGTTGTTTAGGAAATACAACATAATATTTTACGATGCCTTATTTTCTTCTCGTAATGTTTAAGTATTTCTAATATGTACATATTTGTCTTTACTCTGTAAAACTATATTTCCTTGTAACGTGGTATTCTTACATATTCTTGCGGGAGAAAACTCTCCTGTGCATTCTCTTTTGAGGCTATACACTTAGACATACACGCAACACCAAAGCTTTTCGAGTTAAAACGGGTTGTTTAGGAAAAACAAGATAATTTCGCATGATGCAGGATTTCCTTAAAACGTGGTATTCTGACATATTTTTTCGACAGGAAACTCTCCTGTGCGTTCTCTTTTGAGGCTACACTCTTATCCATACACGCAACACCAAAGCTTTTCGAGTTAAAACATGTTCTTTAGGAAAAACAAGATAATTTTGCACGATGCGTTATTTCATCTCGTAAAGTTTAAGTATTTCCAATATGTACGTATTTGTCTTTACTCTGCAACACTGTATTTCCTTAAAACGTTGTATTCTGACATATTTTTTCGTGAGAAACTCTCCTGTGCGTTCTCTTTTGAGGCTACACGCTGAGACATACAAGCAAAACCAAAGCTTTTCGAGTTACAACGTGTTGTTTAGGAATAACAAGATAATTTCACACGATGCAGGATTTCCTTAAAACGTGGTATTCAGACATATTTTTTCGAGAGAAAATTCTCCTGTGGTTTCTCTTTAGCGGCTACACGTTTAGATATACACGCAACACCAAATCTTTTTGAGTTACACCGTGTTGTTTAGGAAATACAAGATAATTTTGTACGATTCGTTATTTCTTCTCATAAAGTTTAAGTATTTCTAATAAATACATATTTGTCTTTACTCTGCAACACTGCATTTCCTTATAACGTGGTATTCTTACATTTTCTTTTGAGAGAATACTCTCCGGTGCATTCTCTTTTGAGGCTACATGCTTAGACATACACGCAACACCAAAGTTTTTGGTGTTACAATGTGATGTTTAGGAAAAACAAGAGAATTTCGCACAATGTGGGATTTCCTTAAAACGTGGTATTCTGACATATTTTTTGAGAGAAAACTCTCCTGTGCGTTCACTTTTGAGGCTGCACGCTTAGACAAAAACGCAACACCAAAGCTTTTCGAGTTACAACAAGTTGTTTAGGAAAAACAAGATAATTTCGCACGATACGATATTTTCTTAAAACGTGGTATTCTGACATATTTATTCGATGGAAAACACTCCTGTGCGTTCTCTTTTGAGGATACACGCTTAGACATATACGCAACACCAAAGCTTTTCGAGTTACAACGTGTTGTTTAGGAAAAACATGATAATTTCGCATGATGCAGGATTTCTTTAAAACATGGTATTCTGACATATTTTTTCGAGAGAAAATTCTCCTGTGGTTTCACTATTGAGGCTACATATTTACACATACACACAACATCAAATCTTTTCTAGTTACAACGTGTTGTTTAGGAAATACAAGAAAATTTTTATGATGCATTATTTCTTCTCATAAAGTTTAAGTATTTCTAATACGTACATATTTGTCTTTACTCTGCAACACTGTATTTCCTTATAACGTGGTATTCTTACATATTCTTTCGAGAGAAAACTCTCCTGTGCGTTCTCCTTTGAGGCTACACGCTTAGACATACACGGAACACCAAAACTTTTCGAGTTACAACATATTAAGGAAAACATGATAATTTCGCACGATGCGGGATTTCCTTAAAACATGGTATTCTGACATACTTTTTTCGAGTGAAAACTCTCCTGTGCATTCTCTTTTTAGGCTACACGCTTAGACATACATGCAACACCAAATCTTTTCGAGTTACATCGTGTTGTTTAGGAAGTACAAGATAATTTTGTACGATGCGTTATTTCTTCTCGTAAAGTTTAAGAATTTCCAATAAGTACGAATTTCTCTTTACTCTGCAACTCATTACTTCTTTATAATGTGGTATTCTTACATATTCTTTCGAGAGAAAACTCTCCTGTGCGTTCTCTTTTGAGGCTGCATGCTTAGACAAAAACGCAACACCAAAGCTTTTCGAGTTACAATGTTTTGTTTAGGAAAAACAAGATAATACTGCACGATACGGGATTATCTTAAAACGTGGTATTCTGATATATTTTTTCGAGTGTAAACTCTCCTGTGCGTTCTCCTTTGAGGCTACATGCTTAGACATACACGCAACACCAAAGCTTTTCGAGTTACAATGTGTTGTTTAGGAAAAACAAGATAATTTCACACGATGCATGATTTCTTTAAAACATGGTATTCTGACATATTTTTCGAGAAAAAAATTCTCCTGTGCGTTCCCTTTTGAGGCTACAAGCTTACCCATACATACAACACCAAATCTTTTCGTGTTACAATGTGTTGTTTAGGAAACACAAGATATTTTTTTTTTACGATGCATTATTTCTTCTGGTAAACTTTAAGTATTTGTAATACGTACGTATTTGTATTTACTCTGCAACACTGTATTTTCTTATAACGTGGTATTCTTACATATTCTTTCGAGAGAAAACTCTCCTGTGCGTTCTCTTTTGAGGCTACACGCTTAGAGATACACGCAATACCAAGGCTTTTCGAGTTACAATGTGTTGTTTAAGAAAAACAAGATAATTTCGCACGATTCGGGATTTCATTAAAACGTGGTATTCTGACATATTTTTTCGAGAGAATACTCTCCTGTGCATTCTCTTTGGAGGCTACAAGCTTAGACATACACGCAACATTGAATCTTTTCGAGTTACAACGTGTTGTTTAGGAAAAACAAGATAATATTGCACGATGCGTTATTTCTTCTCCTAAAGTTTAAGTATTTCTAATACATACGTATTTGTCTTTACTCTGCAACACTGTATTTCCTTATAACGTGGTATTCTTACATATTCTTTCGAGAGAAAACTCTCCTGTGCGTTCTCTATTGAGGCTACACGCTTAGACATACACGCAACACCAAAGCTTTTCGAGTTACAACAAGTTGTTTAGGAAAAACAAGATAATTCCGCATGATGCGGGATTTCCTTAAAACGTGCTATTCTGACATATATTTTTCGAGAGAAAACTCTCCTGTGCGTTCTCTTTTGAACCTACACGCTTAGACATACACGCAACACCAAACCTATTCGAGTTACAACGTGTTGTTTAGGACAAACAAGATAATTTCGCACAATGCAGGATTTCTTTAAAACGTGATATTCTGACATTTTTTTTCGAGAGAAAATTCTCCTGTGGGTTAATTTTTGAGGCTACACATTTAGACATACACACAACACCAAATCCTTTCGAGTTACAACGTGTTTTGTAGGAAATACAAGATAATTTTTAATGATGCGTTATTTCTTCTCGTAAAGTTTAAATATTTCTAATACATACGTATTTGTCTTTGCTCTGCAAAACTGTATTTCCTTATAAAGTGGTATTCTTACATATTCTTTCGAGAGAAAACTCTCCTGTGTGTTCTCATTTGAAGCTACACGCTTAGACATACACACAACACCAAAGCTTGTCGAGTTACAACATGTTGTTTAGAAAAAACTAGATAATTTTGCATGATGCGTTATTTCTTCTTGTAAAGTTTAAGTATTTCTAATACGTATGTATTTGTCTTTACTCTGCAAAACTGTATTTCTTTATAATTTGGTATTCTTACATATTCTTTCGAGAGAAAACGCTCCTGTGCATTCTCTTTTGAGGCTACACGCTTAGACATACACGGAAGACCAAAGCTTTTCGAGTTACAACGTGTTGTTTAAGAAAAACAACATAATTTCCACGATGCAGGATTTCTTTAAAACTTGGAATTCTGACATATTTTTTCGACAGAAAACTCTCCTGTGCGTTCTCTTTTGAGGCTAAATGCTTAGATATTCACGCCATAACAAATCTTTTCGAGATACAACGTGTTGTTTAGGAAATACAAGATAATTTTATACGATGCATTATTTCTTCTCGTAAAGTTTAAGTATTTCTAATATGTACATATTTGTCTTTACTCTGCAAAACTGTATTTCCTTGTAACGTGGTATTCTTACATATTCTCGCGAGAGAAAACTCTCCTGTGCATTCTCTTTTGAGGCTACACACTTAGACATACACGCAACACCAAAGTTTTTCGTGTTAAAACATGTTGTTTAGGAAAAAGAAGATAATTACGCACGATGCAGGATTTCCTTAAAACGTGGTATTCTGCCATATTTTTTCGAGAGAATACTCTACTGTGCTGTCTCTTTTGAGGCTACACGATTAGATATACACGCAACGCCAAATCAATTCGAGTTACAACGTGTTGTTTAGGAAAAACAAGATAATTTTGCACAATGCATTATTTCTTCTCGTAAAGTTTAAGTATTTCCAATAAGTACATATTTGTCTTTACTCTGCAACACTGTATTTCCTTATAACGTGGTATTTTTACATATTCTTTCGAGAGAAAACTCTCCTGTGTGTTCTCTTTTGTGGCTACACACTTAGACATACACGCAACACCAAAGCTTTTCGAGTTACAATGTGTTGTTTAAGAAAAACAAGATAATTTCTCACGATGCGGGATTTCTATAAAACGTGGTATTCTGACATATTTTTTGAGAGCAAACTCTCCTGGGCGTTCTTTTTTGAACCTACAAGCTTAGACATACACACAACACAAAATCCTTTTGAGTTACAGCGTGTTGTTTAGGAAAAACAAGATAATTTTGCACAATGCATTATTTCTTCTCTTATAGTTTAAGTATTTCCAATACATACTTATTTGTCTTTACTCTGCAACACTGTATTTCCTCATAACTTCGTATTCTTACATATTCTTTCGAGAGAAAACTCTCCTGTGCGTTCGCTTTTGAGGCTCCACGCTTAGACATACACGCAACACCATAGCTTTTCAAGTTACAAGGTGTTGTTTTAAAAAAACAAGATAATTTCGCACGATGCGGGATTTCCTTAAAACATGCTATTCTGACATATCTTTTCGAGAGAAAACTCTCCTGTGCGTTCTCTTTTGAGGCTACACGCTTAGACATACACGAAACACCAAGGCTTTTCGAGTTACAATGTGTTGTTTAGGAAAAACAAGATAATTTCACACGATGCAGGATTTCCTTAAAACGTGGTATTCTGACATATTTTTTCAGTAGAAAACTCTCCTGTGCGTTCTCTTTTGAGGCTACATGCTGAGACATACAAGCAACACCAAAGGTTTTTGAGTTACAACGTGTTGTTTAAGAAAAACAAGATAATTTCCACGATGCGGCATTTCCTTAAAACTTTGTATTCTGACATATTTTTTCGTGAGAAAACTCTCCTGTGCATTCTCTTTTGAGTCTACACACTTTGACATACACACAACACCAAAGTTTTTCGAGTTAAAACATGTTGTTTAGGAAAAACAAGATAATTTCACATGATGCAGGATTTCCTTAAAACGTGGTATTCTGACATATTTTTTCGAGAGGAAACTCTCCTGTGCATTCTCTTTTGAGACTACATGCTTAGACATACACGAAACACCAAATCCTTTCGAGTTACAACGTGTTGTTTAGGAAAAACATGATAATTTTGCACGATGCATTATTTCTTCTCGTAAAGTTTAAGTATTTCTAATACATACGTATTTGTCTTTACTCTGTAACACTGTATTTCCTTATAATGTGGTATTCTTACATATTCTGTTGATAGAAAACTGTCCTGTGCGTTCGTTTTTGAGGCTACATGGTTAGGCATACACGCAACACCAAAGATTTTCAAGTTACAACGTGTTCTTTAAGAAAAACAAGATAATTTCGCACGATGCGGGATTTCCTTAAAACGTGGTATTCTGACATATTTTTTCGACAGAAAACTCTCCTGTGTGTTCTGTTTTGAGTCTACAAATTAAGACATACATGTAACACAAAATATTTTCGAGTTACAACGTGTTGTTTAGGAAAAACAAGATAATTTTGCACGATGCGTTATTTCTTCTCGTAAAGTTTAAGTATTTCCAATATGTACGTAATTGTCTTTACTCTGCAACACTGTATTTCCTTATAACGTGGAATTCGTACATATTCTTTCGAGAGAAAACTCTCCTGAGCGTTCTCATTTGATGCTGCATGCTTAGAGAAAAACGCAACACCAAAGCTTTTCGAGTTACAACAAGTTGTTTAGGAAAAAATAGATAATTTTGCACGATGCAGGATTTCCTTAAAATGTTGTATTCTGACATATTTTTTTGTGAGAAAACTCTCCTGTTCGTTCTCTTATGAGGCTACATGCTGATACATACAAGCAACACCAAAGCTTTTTGAGTTACAACGTGTTCTTTAGGAATAACAAGATAATTTCGCACGATGCAGGATTTCCTTAAAACGTGGTATTCAGACATATTCTTTTGAGAGAAAATTCTCCTGTGGGTTCTCTTTTGAGGGTACACGTTTAGACATACATGCAACACCAAATCTTTTCGAGTTACAACGTGTTGTTTAGGAAATACAAGATAATTTTGTACGATGCGTTATTTCTTCTCATAAAGTTTAAGTATTTCTAATAAGTACATATTTGTCTTTACTCTGCAACACTGTATTTCATTATAACTTGGTATTCTTACATTTTCTTTCGAGAGAATACTCTCTGGTGCATTCTCCTTTGAGGCTACACACTTAGACATACACGCCACACCAAATCTTTTCGAGTTACAACGTGTTATTTAGGAAATACAAGATAATTTTGTACTATGCGTTATTTTTTCTCGTAAAGTTTAAGTATTTCTAATATGTATGTATTTGTCTTTACTCTGCAAAACTTTATTTCCTTGTAACGTGGTATTCTTACATAATCTTGCCAGGGAGAACTCTGCTGTGCGTTCTCTTTTGAGTCTACACGCTTAGACATACACGCAACACCAAAGCTTTTCGAGTTACAACGTGTTGTTTAGGAAAAACAAGATAATTTCGCATGACGCAGGATTTCCTTAAAACGTGATATTTTTTGAGAGAAAATTCTCCTGTGGGTTCACTTTTGAGGCAACACTTTTAGACATACACACAACACCAAATCTTTTTGAGTTACAACGTGTTGTTTAGGAAAACAAAATAATTTTGCACGATGCGTTATTTCTTCTGGTAAAGTTTAAATATTCCCAATATGTACGTATTTGTCTTTACTCTGCAACACTATATTTCCTCATATCGTGGTATTCTTACATATTCTTTCGAGAGAAAACTGTCCTGTGCGTTCTCTTTTTAGGCTGCAGGCTTAGAAAAAAACGCTACACCATAGCTTTTCGAGTTACAACAAGTTGTTTAGGAAAAACAAGATAATTTCGCGCGATAGGGGATTTTCTTAAAACGTAGTATACTGACATATTTTTTTGATTGAAAACTGTGCTGTGCATTCTCTTTTGAGGCTACACACTTAGACATACACGCAACACCAAAGCTTTTCGAGTTAAAACGTGTTGTTTAGGAAAAACAAGATATTTTCTCATGATGCAGGATTTCCTTAAAACGTGGTATTCTGACATATTTTTTCGAGAGAAAATTCTCCTGTGGGTTCTCTTTTGAGGCTACACATTTAGACATACACACAACACCAAATCTTTTCGAGTTACAACGTGTTCTTTAGGAAATACAAGATAATTTTTTACGATGCGTTATTTCTTCTCGTAAAGTTTAAGTATTTCTAATACATAAGTATTTGTCTGTACTCTGCAACACTGTATTTCCTTATAACGTGGTATTCTTACATATTCTTTCGAGAGAATACTCTGCTGTGCGTTCTCTTTTGAGGCTACATGCTTAGACATACACACAATTCCAAATATTCTCGAATTACAATGTGTTGTTTAGGAAAAACAAGATAATTTCGCACTATGCGGGATTTTCTTAAAACGTGGTATTCTGACATATTTTTTCGAGACAAAACTCTCCTGTGCATTCTCTTTTGAGGCTACACGCTTAGACATACATGCCACACCAAATCTTTTCGAGTTACAACGTGTTGTTTAGGAAATACAAGATAATTTTGTATGATGCGTTATTTTTTCTCGTAAAGTTTAAGTATTTCTAATAAGTACGTATTTGTCTTTAGTCTGCAAAACTGTATTTCCTTGTAACGTGGTATTCTTACATATTCTTGCGAGAGAAAACTCCCCTGTGCATTCTCTTTTTAGGCTACACACTTAAACGTACATGCAACACCAAAGCTTTTCAAGTTAAAACATGTTGTTTAGGAAAAACAACACAATTTCGCATGATACAGGATTTCCTTAAAACGTGGTATTCTGAGATATTTTTTTTGAGAGAAAACTCTCCTGTGCATTCTCTTTTGAGGCTACATGCTTAGACATACATGCAACACCAAATCTTTTCGAGTTACAACGTGCTGTTTAGGAAAAACAAGATAATCTTACACGATTCTTTATTTCATCTCGTAAAGTTTAAGTATTTCTAATACGTAAGTATTTGTCTTTACTCTTGCAACACTGTATTTCCTTATAACGTGGTATTCTTACATATTCTTTCGAGAGAAAACTCTCCTGTGCACTCTTTTGAGGCTGCACGCTTAGACAAAAACGCAACACCAAAGCTTTTCGAATTACAACAAGTTGTTTGGAAAAAAAAAAAAAAGATAATTTCGCACGATGCAGGATTTCCTTAAAACGTGGAATTCTGATGTATTTTTTCGAGAGAAAACTCTCCTGTGCGTTCTCTTTTGAGGCTACACGCTGAGACATACAAGCAACACCAAAGCTTATCGAGTTACAACGTGTTGTTTAGGAAAAACAAGATAATTTTGCACGATGCAGGATTTCCTTAAAACGTGTTATTCTGACATATTTTTCGAGAGAAAATTCTCCTGTGGGTTCTCTTTTGAGGCTACACGTTTAGACATACATGCAACACCAAATCTTTTCAAGTTACAACGTGCTGTTTAGGAAATATAAGATAATTTTGTACGGTGCATTATTTCTTCTCATAAAGTTTAAGTATTTCTAATATGTACGTATTTGTCTTTACTCTGCAACACTGTATTTCCTTGTAATGAGATATTCTTACATATTCTTTCGAATGAAAACTCTCCTGTGCGTTCTCTTTTGAGGCTACACGCTTAGACATACACGCAACACCAAAGCTTTTCGAGTTACAACGTGTTGTTTAGGAAAAACAAGATAATTTTGCACTATGCGGGATTTCCTTAAAACGTGGTATTCTGACATATTTTTCGAGAGAAAATTCTCCTGTGGGTTCTCTTTTGAGGCTACACATTTAGACATACATGCAACACCAAATCTTTTCGAGTTACAACGTGTTGTTTAGGAAATACAAGATAATTATGTACGATGTTCTATTTCTTCTCGTAAAGTTTAAGTATTTCTAATATGTATGTATTTGTCTTTACTCTGCAACACTGTCTTTCCTTGTAACGTGGTATTCTTACATATTCTTTCGAGAGAAAACTCTCCTGTGCATTCTCTTTTGAGGCTACGCGTTTAGACATACACGCACCACCAAAGCTTTTTGAGTTAAAATATGTTGTTAAGGAAAAACAAGATAATTTAGCATGATGCAGGATGTCCTTAAAACGTGGTATTCTGACATATTTTTTTTGAGAGAAAACTCTCCTGTGCGTTCCCTTTTGAGGATACATGCTTAGACATACACGTAACACCAAATATTTCGAGTTACAACGTGTTGTTTAGGAAAAACAAGATAATTTTGCAAGATGATTTATTTCTTCTCGTAAAGTTAAAGTATTTCTAATATGCAACTATTAGTCTTTATACTTGCAACACTGTATTTCCTTATGACGTGGTACTCTTACATATTCTTTGGAGAGAAAACTCTCCTGTGCATTCTCTTTTGAGGCTACACGCTTAGACATACACGCAACACCAAAGCTTTTCGAGTTATAACTTGTTGTTTAGGAAAAACAAGATAATTTCGCACGATGCGGGTTTTCCTTAAAACGTGGTATCCTGACATATTTTTTCGAGAGAAAATTCTCCTGTGGGTTCTCTTTTGGGGCTACACGTTTAAAAATACACACAACACCAAATCTTTTTGAGTTACAACGTGTTGTTTAGGAAATACTACATAATTTTGTATGATGCGTTATTTCTTCTCGCAAAGTTTAAGTATTTCTAATATGTACATATTTGTCTTTAATCTGTAACACTGTATTTCTTTATAACGTGGTATTCTTACATATTCTTTCGAGAGAAAAGTCTCCTGTGCATTCTCTTTTGAGGCTACACACTTAGACATACACGCAAAACCAAAGCTTTTCGAGTTACACCATGTTGTTTAGGAAAAACAAGATAATTTCTACGATGCGGGATTTCCTTAAAACGTCTTATTCTGAAATATTTTTTCAAGAGAAAACTCTCCTGTGCACTCTCTTTTGAGGCTACAAGCTTAGACATACATGCAACACCAAATCTTTTCGAGTTACAACGTGTTGTTTAGGAAAAACAAGATAATTTTGCACAATGCGTTATTTCTTCTCGTAATGTTTAAGTATTTCCAATACGTACGTATTTGTCTTTACTCTGCAACACTGTATTTCCTTATAACATGGTATTCTTACATATTCTTTCGAGAGAAAACTCTCCTTTGCGTTCTCTTTTGAGGCTAAACGCTTAGACATACACGCAACACCAAAGCTTTTCGAGTTACAATGTGTTGTTTAAGAAAAGCAAGATAATTTAGCATGATGCGGGATTTCTTAATACGTGGTATTCTGACATATTTTTTTCGAGAGAAAACTCTTCTTTGTGTTCCCTTTAAGGCTACATGCGTAGACATACACGCAACACCAAATCTTTTCGAGTTACAACGTGTTGTTTAGGAAATACAAGATAATTTTTTACAATTCTTTTTTTCTTCTCATAAAGGTTAAGTATTTCTAATACGTATGTATTTGTCTTTACTCTGAAACACTGTATTTCCTTGTAACGTGGTATTCTTACATATTCTTCCGAGAGAAAACTCTCCTGTGCGTTCTCTTTTGAGACTACACGCTTACACATACACGCATCACCAAAGCTTTTCGAGTTACAACGTGTTGTTTAGGAAAAAAAAAAGATAATTTCGCAAGATGTGGGATTTCCTTAAAACATGGTATTCTGACATATTTTGTTGAGAGACAATTCCTCTGTGGGTTCTCTTTTGAGGCTCCACGTTTAGACAACCATGCAACACCAAATGTTTTCAAGTTATAACGTGTTGTTTAAGAAAAACAAAATAATTTCACAGTATGCGGTAGTTCTTTAAAACGTGGTATTCTGACATATTTTTTCGACAGAAATCTCTCCTGTGCTTTCTCTTTTGAGGCTACTGCTGAGACATACAAGAAACACCAAAGCTTTTCGAGTTAAAACATGTTGTTTAGGAAAAACAAGATAATTTCGCACGTTTTCCTTAAAACGTGGTATTCTGACATATTTTTTCGAGAGAATATTTTCCTGTGGGTTCTCTTTTGAGGCTGCACATTTAGACATACATAAAACACCAAATCCTTTCGAGTTACAACGTGTTGTTTAGGAAATACAAGATAATTTTTTACGATGCGTTATTTCTTCTAGTAAAGTTTAAGTATTTCTAATATGTATGTATTTGTCTTTACTCTGCAACACTGTATTTCCTTATAACGTGGTATTCTTACATATTCTTTCGAGAGAAAACTCTCCTGTGCGTTCTCTTTTGAGGCTACACGCTGAGACCTACAAGATACACTTAAGCTTTTTGAGTTACAAAGTGTTGTTTAGGAAAAACAAGATAATTTCGCACGATGCAGGATTTCCTAAAAACGTGTTATTCTGACATATTTTTGGAGAGAAAACTCTCCTGTGCGTTCTCTTTTGAGGTTACAAGCTTAGACATACAGGCAACACAAAATCTTTTCGAGTTACAACTTGTTCTTTTAGAAAAACAAGATAATTTCGCATGATGCGGGATTTCCTCAAAACGTGGTATTCTGACATATTTTGTTGAGAGAAAATTCTCCTGTGGGTTCTCTTTGGAGGCTACACGTTTAGACATACACGCAACACCATAGCTTTTCGAGTTACAACGTGTTGTTTAGGAAAAACAAGATAATTTTGCACGATGAGGGATTTCCTTAAAACGTTGTATTCTGACATATTTTTTCGAGAGAAAACTCTCCTGTGCATTCTCCATTAAGGCTACATGCTTAGACATACACGCAACACCAAATCTTTTCGAGTTACAACGTGTTGTTTAGGAAATACAAGATAATTTTTTACGATGCTTTATTTCTTATCGTAATGCTTAAGTATTTCTAATACTTATGTATTTGTCTTTACTCTGCAACACTGTATTTCCTTATAACGTGGTATTCTTACATATTCTTTCGAGAGAAAACTCTCCTGTGTGTTCTCTTTTGAGGCTATACGTTTAGTCATAAATGCAACACCAAATCTTTTCGAGGTACAACGTGTTGTTTAAGAAATACAAGATAATTTTGTATGATGCGTTATTTCTTCTCATAAAGTTTAAGTATTTCTAATATGTACGTATTTGTCTTTACTCTGCAAAATTGTATTTCCTTTTAACGTGGTATTCTTACACATTCCTGCGAAAGAAAACTCTCTTGTGCATTCTCTTTTGAGGCTACGCACTTAGACATACACGCAACTCCAAAGCTTTTCGAGTTAAACATGTTGTAAGGAAAAACAAGATAATTTCGCACGATGCAAGATTTCCTTAAAACGTGGTATTCTGACATATTTTTTAGAGAGAATATTCTCCTGTGCGTTCTCTTTTGAGGCTACACGCTTAGTCAAACACGCAACAGCAAATCTTTTCGAGTTACAACATGTTGTTTAGGAAAAACCAGATAATTTAGCATGATGTGTTATTTCTTCTCGTAAAGTTAAAATATTTCCAATATGTACGTATTTGTCTTTAATCTGCAACACTGTATTTCCTTATAACTTGGTATTCTTACATATTCTTTCGAGAGAAAACTCTCCTGTGCGTTCTCTTTTGAGGCTACACACTTAGACATTCACGCAACACCAAAACTTTTCGAGTTACAATGTGCTGTTTAAGAAAAACAAGATAATTTCGCACGATGCAGGATTTCCTAAAAACGTGGTATTCTGACATATTTTTTGGAGAGAAAACTCCCCTGTACATTCTCTTTTGAGGTTACAAGCTTAGACATACACGCAACACAAAATCTATTCGAGTTACAACTTGTTCTTTAAGAAAAACAAGATAATTTCGCATGATGCGGGATTTCCTCAAAACGTGGTATTCTGACATATTTTGTCGAGAGAAAATTCTCCTGTGGCTTCTCTTTGGAGGCTACACGTTTAGACATACACGCAACACCATAGCTTTTCGAGTTACAACGTGTTGTTTAGGAAAAATAATATAATTTTGCACGATGCGGGATTTCCTTAAAACGTGTTATTCTGACATATTTTTTCGAGAGAAAAAACTCCTGTGCGTTCTCTTTTAAGGCTACATGCTTAGACATACATGCAACACCAAATCTTTTTGAGTCACAATGTGTTGTTTAGGAAATACAAGATAATTTTTTACGATGCTTTATTTCTTCTCGTAATGTTTAAGTATTTCTAATATGTACGTATTTGTCTTTACTCTGCAACACTGTATTTCCTTGTAACGTGGTATTCTTACATATTCTTTCAAGAGAAACCTCTCCTGCGTGTTCTCTTTTGAGGCTACAAGCTTAGACATACACGCATCACCAAAGCTTTTCGAGTTACAACATGTTGTTTAGGAAAAACAAGATAATTTCGCACTATGCGGGAGTTCCTTAAAACGTGGTATTCTGACATATTTTTTCGAGGGAAAACACTCCTGTGCGTTCTCTTTTGAGGCTACACACTTAGACATACACCCCACACCAAATATTTTCGAGTTACAACGTGTTGTTTAGGAAATACAAGATAATTTTGTATGATGCTTTATTTCTTCTCTTAATGTTTAAGTATTTCTAATACGGACTTATTTGTCTTTACTCTGCAACACTGTATTTCCTTGTAACGTGGTATTCTAACATATTATTTTGAGAGAAAACTCTCCTGTGCGTTCTCTTTTGAGGCTACACGCTTAGACATACACGCCACATCACATCTCTTCCAGTTTCAACGTGTTGTTTAGGAAATGCCAGATAATTTTTTACGATGCATTATTTCTTCTCATAAGGTTTATGTATTTCTAATATATACGTATTTGTCTTCACTCTGCAAAACTGAATTTCCTTGTAACGTGGTATTCTTACATATTCTTTGGAGAGAAAACTCTCCTGTGCATTCTATTTTGAGGCTACACACTTAGACATACAGGCAACACCAAAGCTTTTCGAGTTAAAACATGTTGTTTAGGAAAAACAAGATAATTTCGCAGGATGCAGGATTTCCTTAAAACGTGGTATTCTGACATATTTTTTCGAGAGAAAATTCTCCTGTGGGTTCTCTTTTGAGGCTACACGTTTAGACATACATGCAACATCAAATCTTTTCGAGTTACAACGTGTTGTTTAGGAAATACAAGTTAATTTTGTACGATGCATTATTTCTTCTCGTAAAGTTTAGGTATTTCTAGTACATACGTATTTGTCTTTACTCTGCAACACTGTATTTACTTATAACATGGTATTCTTATATATTCTTTCGAGAGAAACCTCTCTTGTGCATTCTCTTTTGAGGCTAAACGCTTAGACATACATGCAACACCCAAGTTTTTTGAGTTAAATCCTGTTGTTTAGGAAAAACAAGATAATTTCGCACGATGCGGGATTTCCTTAAAACGTGGTATTCTGACATATTTTTTCGAGAGAAAAATCTCCTGTGCATTCTCTTTTGAGACTACCAGCTTAGACATACACCTAACACAAAATCTTTTCGAGTTACAATGTGTTGTTTAGTAAAAACAAGATAATATTGCACGATGCGTTATTTCTTCTCGTAAATTTAAGTATTTCCAATATGTACGTATTTGTCTTTAATCTGCAACACTGTATTTCCTTATAACGTGGTATTCTTACATATTCTTTTGAGATAAAACTTTCCTGTGTGTTCTCTTTTGAGGCTACATGCTGAGACATACAAGCTACACCAAAGCTTTTCGAGTTACAACATGTTGTTTAGGAAATACAAGATAATTTCCAACGATGCAGGATTTCCTTAAAACGTGGTATTCTGAAATATTTTTTCGAGAGAAAACTCTCTTGTGCACTCTCTTTTGAGGCTACAAGCTTAGACATACACACAACACGAAATCTTTTCGAGTTACAACGTGTTGTTTAGGAAAAACAAGATAATTTTGCACGATGTTTTATTTCTTCTCTTAATGTTTAAGTATTTCTAATACGTATGTATTTGTCTTTACTCTGCAATACTGTATTTCCTTGTAACGTGGTATTCTAACATATTCTTTTGAGAGAAAACTCTCCTGTGCGTTCTCTTTTGAGGCTACACGCTTATACATACACGCCACACCAAATGTTTTCCAGTTTCAACGTGTTGTTTAGGAAATGCTAGATAATTTTTTACGATGTGTTATTTCTTCTCGTAAAGTTTATGTATTTCTAATATGTACGTATTTGTCTTCACTCTGCAAAACTGTATTTCCTTGTAACGTGGTATTCTTACATATTCTTGCAAGAGAAAACTCTCCTGTGCATTCTATTTTGAGGCTACACACTTAGACCTACAGGCAACACCAAAGCTTTTCGAGTTAAAACATATTGTTTAGGAAAAACAAGATAATTTCGCAGGATGCAGGATTTCCATAAAACGTGGTATTCGGACATATTTTTTCGAGAGAAAATTCTCCTGTGGGTTCTCTTTTGAGGCTACACGTTTAGACATACACGCAACACCAAATCTTTTCGAGTTACAACGTGTTGTTTAGGAAATACAAGTTAATTTTGTACGATGCGTTATTTCTTCTCATAATGTTTAGGTATTTCTAGTACATACGTATTTGTCTTTACTCTGCAACACTGTATTTACTTATAGCATGGTATTCTTATATATTCTTTCGAGAGAAACCTCTCCTGTGCGTTCTCTTTTGAGGATAAACGCTTAGACATACACACAACATCAAAGCTTTTTGAGTTAAATCCTGTGGTTTAGGAAAAAAAAAGATAATTTCGCACGATGCAGGATTTCCTTAAAACGTGGTATTCTGACATATTTTTTCGAGAGAAAAATCTCCTGTGCATTCTCTTTTGAGACTACCAGCTAAGACATACATGTAACACAAAATCTTTAAGAGTTACAACGTGTTGTTTAGGAAAAACAAGATAATATTGCACGATGCGTTATTTCTTCTCGTAAAGTTTAAGTATTTCTAATACATACGTATTTGTCTTTACTCTGCAACACTGTATTTACTTATAACATGGTATTCTTACATATTCTTTCGAGAGAAAACTCTCCTGTGCATTCTCTTTTGAGGCTAAACGCTTAGACATACACGCAACTCCAAGGCTTTTCGAGTTACATCCTGTTGTTTAAGATAAACAAGATAATTTCGCACGATGCGTTATTTCTTCTCGTAAAGTTTAAGTATTTCTAGTACATACGTATTTGTCTTTACTCTGCAACACTGTATTTACTTATAACGTGGTATTCTTACATATTCTTTCGAGAGAAAACTCTCCTGTGCATTCTCTTTTGAGGCTAAACGCTTAGACATACACGCAACTCCAAGGCTTTTCGAGTTACATCCTGTTGTTTAAGAAAAACAAGATAATTTCGCATGATGCGTTATTTCTTCTCGTAAAGTTTAAGTATTTCTAGTACATACGTATTTGTCTTTACTCTGCAACACTGTATTTACTTATAACGTAGTATTCATACATATTCTTTCGAGAGAAAACTCTCCTGTGCGTTCTCTTTTGAGGCTAAATGCTTAGACATACACGCAACTCCAAGGCTTTTCGAGTTACATCCTGTTGTTTAGGAAAAACAAGATAATTTCGCACGATGCGGGATTTCCTTAAAACGTGGTATTCTGACATATTTTTTCGAGAGAAAACTCTCCTGTGCATTCTCTTTTGAGACTACCAGCTTAAACATACAAATAACACAAAATCTTTTCGAGTTACAACGTCTTGTTTAGGAAAAACAAGATAATATTGCATGATGCCTTATTTTTCTCGTAAAGTTTAAGTATTTCCAATATGTACGTATTTGTCTTTAATCTGCAACACTGTATTTCCTTATAACGTGGTATTCATACATATTCTTTTGAGATAAAACTGTCCTGTGTGTTCTCTTTTGAGGCTACATGCTGAGACATACAAGCTGCACCAAAGCTTTTCGAGTTACAACATGTTGTTTAGGAAATACAATTTAATTTCGTACGATGCAGGATTTCCTTAAAACGTGGTATTCTGACATATTTTTTCGAGAGAAAACTCTCCTGTGCATTCTCTTTTGAAGCTACAAGCTTAGACATACATGCAACACAAAGTCTTTTCTAGTTACAACGTGTTGTTTAGGAAAAACAAGATAATTTTGCACAATGCTTTATTTCTTCTCCTAAAGTTTAAGTATTTCCAATACGTACTTATTTGTCTTTACTCTGCAACACTGTCTTCCCTTATAACATGGTATTCTTACATATTCTTTCGAGAGAAAACTCTCCTGTGCGTTCTCTTTTGAGGCTACACGCTTAGACAAGCACGCAACACCAAAGCTTTTCGAGTTACAACGTGTTGTTTAAGAAAAACAAGATAATTTCGCACGATGCGGGATTTCCTTAAAACGTGGTATTCTGACATATTTTTTTCGAGAGAAAACTCTCCTTTGCGTTCTCGTTTAAGGCTACATGCTTAGACATACACGCAACACAAAATCTTTTCAAGTTACAACATGCTGTTTAGGAAATACAAGATAATTTTTTACGATGCTTTATTTGTTCTCATAATTTTTAAGTATTTCTAATACATATTTGTCTTTATGCTGCAACACTGTATTTCCTTGTAACGTGGTATTCTTACATATTCTTTCCAGAGAAAACTCTCCTGTGTGTTCTCTTTTGAGGCTACACGCTTAGACATACACGCATCACCAAAGCTTTTCGAGTTATAACCTGTTGTTTAGGGAAAAAAAAAGATAATTTAGCAAGATGCGGGATTTCCTTAAAACGTGGTATTCTGACATATTTTGTCGAGAGAAAATTCCTCTGTGGGTTCTCTTTTGAGGATTGTATGTCTAAGCGTGTAGCCTCAAAAGAGAATGCACAGGATAGTTTTCTCTCGAAAAATTATGTCAGAATACCACGTTTTAAGGAAATCCCGCATCGTTGGAAATTATCTTGTTTTTCCTAAACAACACGTTGTAACTCGAAAAGATTTGGTGTTGTGTGTATGTCTAAATGTGTAGCCTCAAAAGCGAACCCACAGAAGAATTTTCTCTCGAAAAAATATGTCAGAATGCCATGTTTTAAGGAAATCCTGCATCGTGCAAAATTATATTATTTTTCCTAAACAACACGTTGTAACTCGAAAAGCTTTGGTGTTACATGTATGTCTAAGCATGTAGCCTCAAAAGTGAATGCACAGGAGAGTTTTCTCTCGCAAGATTATGTAAGAATACCACGTTACAAGGAAATACAGTTTTGCAGACTAAAGACAAATACCTACATTTTAGACATACTTAAACTTTACGAGAAGAAATAACGCATCGTACAAAATTTTCTTGTATTTCCTGAACAACACGTTGTAACTCGAAATGATTTGGTGTTTCGTGTATGTCTAATTGTGTAGCCTCAAAATAGAACGCACAGGAGAGTTTTCTCTCGATAAAATATGTCAGAATACCACGTTTTAAGGATATCCCGCATCGTTGGAAATTATCTTGTTTTTCCTAAACAACATGTTGTAACTCCAAAAGATTTGGTTTTGCATTTATGTCTAAACGTGTAGCCTCAAAAGAGGACCCACAGGAAATTTTCTCTCGACAAAATATGTCAGAATACCACGTTTTAATAAATGCCGCATCGTGCGAAATTATCTTTTTTTTTTCCTAAACAACACGTTGTAACTCGAAAAGATTTGGTGATGCGTGTATGTCTAAGCGTGTAGCCTCAAAAGAGAACACACAGGAGAGTTTTCTCTCGAAAGAATATGTAAGAATACAACCTTATAAGGAAATACAATGTTGCAGAGTAAAGACAAATACGTACATATTGGAAATACTTAAAAATTATGAAAAGAAATAACGCATCATGCAAAATTATCTTGTTTTACCTAAACAACACATTGTAACTCGAAAAGATTTTAAGTTCTGTGTATGTCCAAGCTTGTAGCCTCAAAAGGGAACACACAGGAGAGTTTTCTCTCAAAAAAATATGTCAGAATACCACGTCTTAGGGAAATCCCTCATCGTGCAAAATTATCTTGTTTTTCTTAAACAACACTTTATAACTTGAAAAGCTTTGGTGTTGCGTGTATGTCTAAGTGTGTAGCCTCAAAAGCGAACGCACAGGAGAGTTTTCTCTCGAAAGAATATGTAAGAATACCACGTTATAAGTAAATAGAGTGTTGCAGAGTAAAGACAAATACGTACATATTGGAAATACTTAAACTTTACGTGAAGAAATAACGCATCGTGCAAAATTATCTTGTTTTTCCTAAAAAACATGTTGTAACTTGAAACGATTTTATGATACCTGCATGACTAAGCTTGTAGCCTCAAAAGAGAACGCACAGGGGAGTTTTCTCTTGAAAGAAAATGTAAGAATACCACGTTATAAGGAAATACAGTGTTGCAGAGTAAAGACAAATATGTACTTATTAGAAATACTTAAACTTTATGAGAAGAAATAACGCATCGTACAAAATTATCTGGTATTTCCTAAACAATACGTTGTAACTCGACAAGATTTGGTGTTGCGTGTATGTCTAAATGTGTAGCCTCAAAAGAGATCCCACAGGAGAATTTTCTCTCGAAAAAATATGTCTGAATACCATGTTTTAAGGAAATCCTGCTTCGTGCGAAATTATCTTGTTTTTCCTAAACAACATGTTGTAACTCGAAAAGCTTTGGCGTTGCTTGTATGTCTCAGCGTGTAGCCTCAAAAGATAACGAACAGGAGAGTTTTCGCTCGAAAAAGTATGTCAGAATACAACGTTTTAAGGAAATCATGCATCGTGCGAAATTATCTTTTTTTTTCCTATCCAACTTGTAACTCGAAAAGCATTGGTGTTGCGTTTTTGTCTAAGCGTGCAGCCTCAGAAGAGAATGCACAGGAGAGATTTCTCTCGAAAATATGTAAGTATACAACGTTATAAGGAAATACAGTGTTGCAGAGTAAATACGTACATACTGGAAATACTTAAACTTTACGAGAAGAAATAATGCATCGTGCAAAATTATCTTGTTTTTCATAAACAACACGTTGTAACTCGAAAAGATTTTGTGTTACGTGTATGTCTAAGCTTGTAGCCTCAAAAGAGAAGGCACAGGAGAGTTTTCTCTCAAAAAAATGTCAGAATACCACGTTTTAAGGAAATCCCACATCGTGCGAAATTATCTTGTTTTTCCTAAACAACATGCTGTAACTCGAAAAGCTTTGGTGTTGCGTGGATGTCTAAGTGTGTAGCCTCAAAAGAGAACGCACAGGAGAGTTTTCTTTCGAGAAAATATGTCAGAATACCACGTTTTAAGGAAATCCCGCATAGTGCGAAATTATCTTGTTTTTCCTAAACAACACTTTGTACGAGAAGAAATAACGCATCGTACAAAATTATCTTGTATATCCTAAACAACACGTTGTAACTCGAAAAGATTCGACGTTGCTTGTAAGTCTAAATGTGTAGCCTCAAAACAGAACCCACAGGAGAATTTTCCCTCGAAAAAATTTGTCAGAATACCTCGTTTTAAGGAAATCCCGCATCGTGCGAAATTATCTTGTTTTTCCTAAACAACACGTTGTAACTCGAAATGCTTTGGTGTTGTGTGTATGTCTAAGTGTGTAGCCTCAAAATAGAACACACAGGAGAAATTTCTCTCGAAAGAATATGTAAGAATTCCACGTTATAACGGAATACGGTGTTGCAGAGTAAAGACAAATTCGTATGTATTAGAAATACTTAAACTTTAGGAGAAGAAATATTGCATCATGCAAAATTATCTTGTTTTTCCTAAACAACACATTTTAACTCGAAAAGCTTTGGTATTGCGTGTATGTCTAAGTGTGTAGCTTCAGAAGAGAATGCACAGGAGAGTTTTCTCTTGAAAGAATATGTCAGAACACCATGTTACAAGGAAATACAGTGTTGCAGAGTAAAGACAAATACGTACGTATTAGAAATACTTAAACTTTACGAGAAGAAATAACTCATCGTATAAAATTGTCTTGTATTTCCTAAACAACACGTTGTAACTCGAAAAGATGTGGAGTTGCGTGTATGTCTAAGCGTGAAGCCTCAAAAGAGAACATGCAGGAGAGTTTTCACTTGAAAGAATATGTAAGAATACCACGTTACAAGGAAATACAGTATTTCAGATTAAAGACAAATACATACATATTGGAAATACTTAAACTTTATGAGAAGAAATAACGCATCGTGCAAAATTATCTTGTTTTTCCTAAATAACACGTTGTAACTCGAAAAGATTCGGTGTTCCGTGTATGCCTAAGCTTCTAACCTCAAAAGAGAACTCACAGGAGAGTTTTCCTTCGAAAAAACATGTCAGAATACCCCGTTTTAAGGAAATTACACATCCTGCGAAATTATCTTGTTTTTCCTAAATAACACGTTGTAACTTGAAAAGCTTTGGTGTTGCGTGTATGTCTAAGCGTGTAGCCTCAAAAGAGAATGCACAGGAGAGTTTACTCTAGAAAGAATATGTAAGAATACCACGTTATAAGCAAATACAGTGTTTCAGAGAAAGACAAATACATACATATTAGAAATACTTAAAATTTATGAGAGGAAATAACGCATCATCCAAAATTATCTTGTTTTTCCTAAACAACACGTTGTAACTCAAAAAGATTTTATGTTGCGTGTATGTCTAAATGTATGTGTAGCCTCAAAAGAGAACCCACAGGAGAGTTTTCTCTCGAAAAAATATGTCAGAATACCACGTTTTATGGAAATCCCGCATCGTGCGAAATTATCTTTTTTTGCCTAAACAACACGTTATAACTCAAAAAGATTTGGTGTTGCGTGGTTGTCTAAACGTGTAGCCTCAAAAGAGAACCCACAAAGGAATTTTCTCTCGACAAAATATGTCAGAATACCACGTTTTAAGGAAATAGCGCATCATGCGAAATTATGTTGTTTTTCCTAAACAACAAGTTTAAACGTGGAATTCTAATATATTCTTACAAGATAATTTTGTATGATGTGTTACTTCTTCTGGTAAAGTTTAAGTATTTTTAATATGTACGTATTTGTCTTTAACTGCAACACTGTATTTCCTTGTAACGTGGTATTCTTACATATTCTTTGGAGAGAAAACTCTCCTGTGCATTCTCTTCTCAGGCTACACACTTAGACATACATGCAACGCGAAAGCTTTTTGAGTTACAACATGTTGTTTAGGAAAAACAAGATAATTTCGCAAGATGCAGGATTTCCTTATAACGTGGTATTCTGACATATTTTTTCGAGAGAAAACACTCTTGTGCATTCTCTTTTGAGGCTACCTACTTAGACCTACATGTAACACCAAATCTTTTCGAGTTACAACGTGTTGTTTAGGAAAAACAAGATAATTTTGCACGATGTGTTATTTCTTCTCGTAAAGTTTAATTATTTCCAATATGTACGTATTTGTCTTTACTCTGCAACATTGTATTTCCTTATAACGTGGTATTCTTACATATTCTTTCGAGAGAAAATTCTCTTGTGCGTTCTCTTTTGAGGGTGCGCGCTTAGACATACACGCAACACCAAAGATTTTCGAGTTACAACGTGTTGTTAAGGAAAAACAAGATAATTTCGCAAGATGCAGTATTTCCTTAAAACTTGGTATTCTGACATTTTTTCTGAGAGAAAATTCTCCTGTGCGTTCTCTTTTGTGGCTACAAGCTTAAACATACACGCAACTCCAAATTTTTTCGAATTTCAACTTGTTGTTTAGGAAATACAAGATAATTTTGTATGGGGCGTTATTTCTTCTCGTAAACTTTAACTATTTCTAATACGTACGTATTTGACTTTATTCTGCAACACGGTATTTCCTTGTAACATGGTATTCTGACATATTGTTTCGAGAGAAAACTCTCCTTTGCGTTCTCTTCTGAGGCTACACACTTAGACACACACGCAACACAAAGCTTTTCGAGTTAAAACATGTTTTTTAGGAAAAACAAGATAATTTCGCACAATGCTGGATTTCCTTAAATCGTGGTATTCTGACATATTTTTTCGAGAGAAAACTCTCCTGTGCGTTCTGTTTTGAGGCTACACGCTTAGACATACACGCAACACCAAAGCTTTGCGAGTTACAACGTTTTGTTTAGGAAAAACAAGATAATTTCGCATGATGCGTTATTTCTTCTCGTAAAGTTTAAGTATTTCTAATATGTACGTATTTGTCCTTACTTTGCAACACTGTATTTCCTTATAACGTGGTATTCTTACATATTCGTACAAGCGAAAACACTCCTGTGCGTTCTTTTTTGAGGCTACACACTTAGACATACACGCAACACCAAAGCTTTTCGATTTAAAACATGTTGTTTAGGAAAAACAAGATAATTTCTCACGATGCGGGATTTCCTTAAAACCTGGTATTGTGACATATTTTTCGAGAGAAAACTCTCCTGTGCATTCTCTTTTGAGGCTGAACGCTTAATCATAAATGCAACACAATATCTTTTCGAGTTGCAACGTGTTGTTTACGAAAAACAAGATAATTTTGCACGACGCGTTATTTCTTCTAGTAAAGTTTACTTATTTCTAATATGTACGTATTTGTCTTTACTCTGAAACACTGTATTTCCTTATAACGTGGTATTCTTACATATTCTTTCGAGAGAAATCTCTCCTGTGCGTTCTCTTTTGAGGCTACAAGCTTAGACATACACGCGACACCAAAGCTTTTCGAGTAACAACGTGTGGTTTAGGAAAAACAACATAATTTCGCACGATGCCTGATTTCCTTAAAACGTGGTATTCTGACATATTTTTTCTAGAGAGAATTCTCCTGTGGGTTCTCTTTTGAGGATCCACGTTCAGACATACGCGCACCAACAAATCTTTTCAAGTTACAACGTGTTGTTTAGGAAAAACAAGATAATTTTGCACGATGCATTATTTCTTCTCGTAAATTTTAAGTATTTATAATACGTACGTATTTGTCTTTACTCTGCAACACTGTATTTCCTTATAACGTGGTATTCTTACTTATTCTTTTGAGAGAAAACTCTCCTCTTCGTTCTCTTTTGAGGCTACACGCTTACACATACACGCAACATCAAAGCTTTTCGAGTTACAAAGTGATCTTTAAGAAAAACAAGATAATTTCGCACGATGCAGGATTTCCTTAAAACGTGGTATTCTGACATATATTTTCGAGAGAAAATTCTCCTGTGAGTTCTCTTTTGAGGCTACACATTTAGACTTACAAGTAACACCAAATCTTTTCAGGTTACAACGTGTTGTTAAGATATACAAGATAATATAGTACAATGCGTTATTTCTTCTAGCAAAGTTTAAGTATTTCTAAAACGTACGAATTTGTCTTTACTCTGCAACACTGTATTCCGTTATAATGTGGAATTCTTACATATTCTTTCGAGAGAAAACTCTCCTGTGCATTCTCTTTTGAGGCTACACGCTTAGACATACACGGAACACCAAAACCTTTCAAGTTACGAGGTGTTGTTTAGGAAAAAGAAGATAATTTCACAGCATCTGCGATTTCATTAAAAAGGGGTATTCTGACATGTTTTTTCGAGAGAAAACTATCATGTGCGTACTCTTTTGAGGCTAGAAGCTTAGACATATATGCAACACCAAATCTTTTCGAGTTACAACGTGTTATTTAGGAAAAACAAGATAATTTTGCACGATGCGTTATTTCTTCACATAAAGTTTAAGTATTTCCAATATGTACGTATTTGTCTTTAATATGCAACACTGTATTTCCTTGTAACGGGGTATTCTTACATATTCTTTCGAGAGAAAACTCTCCTGCGCATTCTCTTCTGAGGCTACAGACTTAGACATACATGCAACACCAAAGATTTCGAGTTACAACGTGTTGTTCAGGAAAAACAAGATAAATTCGCACGATGCGGGATTTCCTAATAACGGGGTATTCTAACATATTTTTTCGAGAGAAAACTCTCCTGTGCATTCTCTTTTGAGGCTACACGCTTAGTCATACATGCAACACCAAATCTTTTCGAGGTACGATGTGTTGTTTAGGAAAAACAAGATAATTTTGCATGATGCGTTATTTTTTCTTGTAAAGTTTAAGTATTTCTAATAAGTACTTATTTGTTTTTACTCTGCAACACTGTATTGCGTTATAACGTGGAATTCTTACATATTATTTCTAGAGAAAACTCTCCTGTGCGTTCTCTTTTGAGACTACCTGCTTAGACATAAACGCAACACCAAAGATTTTCGAGTTACAAGGTGGTGTTTAGGAAAAACAAGATAATTTCGCATGATGCGGTATTTCCTTAAAACGTTGTATTCTGACATATTTTTTCAAGAGAAAATTCTCCTGTGGGTTCCCTTTAGAAGCTACAAATTTAGACATACACACAACACCAAATCCTTTCTAGTTACAACGTGTTGTTTAGGAAAAACAAGATAATTTTCCACGATGCATTATTTCTTCTCGTAAATTTTAAGTATTTCTAATACGTCTGTATTTTTCCTTACTCTGCAACACTGTATTTCCTTATAACGTGGTATTCTTACATATTCTTTCGAGAGAAAACTCTCCTCTTCGTTCTCTTTTGAAGCTACACGCTTAGACATACACGCAACACCAAAGCTTTTCAAATTACACCGTGTTGTTTAGGAAAAACAAGATAATTTCGCACGATGAGCGATTTCCTTAAAATGGGGTATTCTGACATGTTTTTTCGAGAGAAAACTCTCCTGTGCGTTCTCTTTTGAGGCTAGAAGCTTAGACATACACGCAACACCAAATCCTTTTGAGTTACAATGTTTAGGAAAAACAAGATAATTCCGCACGATGTGGGATTTCCTAAAAACGTGGTATTCTGACATAGTATTTCGAGAGAAAACTCTCCTGTACGTTCTCTTTTGAGGCTACAGGCTTAGACATACACACAACACCAAATCTTTTCGAGGTTACAGCGTGTTGTTTAGGAAATACAAGATGATATTGTATGATGTGTTATTTCTTCTGGTAAAGTTTAAGTATTTCTAATACGTACCTATTTGTCTATAATTGCAACACTGTATTTCCTTGTAACGGGGTATTCTTACATATTCTTTCGAGAGAAAACTCTCCTGTGTGTTCTCTTCTGAGGATACACACATAGACATACACTCAACACCAAAGCTTTTCGAGTTACAACGTGTTGTTTAGGAAAAACAAGATAATTTCACACGATGAGATATTTCCTTAAAATGGGGTATTCTGACATGTTTTTTGAGAGAAAACTCTCCTGTGCATCCTCTTTTGAGGCTGCATGATTAGACATACACGCAACAGCATATCTTTTCAAGTTACAGCGTGTTGTTAAGGAAAAACAAGATAATTTCGCAAGATGCGGGATTTCCTTAAAACGTGGTATTCTGACATATTTTTCTGAGAGAAAACTCTCCTGTGCGTTCTCTTTTGAGGCTACATGCTTAGTCATACAGGCAACAGCAAATCATTTCGAGTTACAATGTGTTGTTTAGGAAATACAAGATAATTTTGTATGCTGCGTTATTTCTTCTCGTAAAGTTTAAGTATTTCTAATATTTACGTATTTATCTTTACTCTGCAACACTGTATTTCCTTGTAATGAGGTATTCTTAAAATGTGGTATTCTGACATATTTTTACGGGAGAAAATTCTCCTGTGCATTCTCTTTTGAGGCTACACACTTAGACATACACGCAACACCAAATCTTTTCGAGTTACAACGTGTTGTTTAGGAAATACAAGATAATTTTGTACGATGCGTTATTTCTTCGAGTAAAGTTTTTCTAATACATACATAGTTGTCTTTATTCTGCAACACTGCATTTCCTTATAACGTTGCATTCTTACATATTCTTTCGAGAGAAAACCTCTCTTTTGAGGCTACACGCTTAGACATACACGCAATACCAAAGCATTTCAGGTTACTACGTGTTTTTAGGAAAAACAAGATAATTTCGCACGATGCGGGATTTCCTTAAAACTTGGTATTCTGACATATTTTTTCGAGAGAAAACTCCCCTGTGCATTTTCTTTTGAGGCTACAAGCTTAGACATACACGCAACACCAAATCCTTTCGAGTTACAACCTGTTGTTTAGGAAATACAAGATAATTTTGCACGATGCGTTATTTCTTCTAGTAAAGTTTAAGTATTTCTAGTATGTACGTATTTGTCTTTACTCTGCAACACTGTATTTCCTTGTTCTGTGGTATTCTTACATATTCTGTCGAGTGAAAACTCTCCTGTGCATTCTCTTTTGAGGCTACATGCTTAGACATACACGCAACACCAAAGCTTTTCGAGTTACAACGTGTTGTGTAGGAAAAACAAGATAATTTCGCACGATGCTGGATTTCCTTAAAACGTGGTATTCTGACATATTTTTTTCGAGAGAAAACTCTCCTGTGTGTTCTCTTTTCCGGCTACATGCTTAGACATACATGCAACACCAAATCTTTACGAATATCAACTAGTTGTTTAGGAAATACAAGATAATTTTGTACGGATCGTTATTTCTTCTCATAAAGTTTAAGTATTTCTAAGACGTATTTGTCTTTACTCTACAACACTGTATTTCCTTGTAACGTGGTATTCTGACATATTCTTTCGAGAGAAAACTCTCCTGTGCATTCTCTTCTGAAGCTACACACTTAGGCATACACACAACACCAAAGCTTGTCGAGTTAAAACGTGTTGTTTATGAAAAAAAAGATAATATTGCACAATGCTGGATTTCCTTAAAACGTGGTATTCTGACATATTTTTTAGAGAAAACTCTCCTGTGCGTTCTGTTTTGAGGCTACACGCTTAGTCATACACTCAACACCCAATCTTTTCGAGTGACAACGTGTTGTTTAGGAAAAAACAGATATTTTTGCATGATGCGTTATTTCTTCTCGTAAAGTTTAAGTATTTCTAATACTTACATATTTGTCTTTACTCTGCAACACTGTATTCCGTTATAATGTGGAATTCTTACATATTCTTTGAGAGAAAACTCTCCTGTGCGTTCTCTTTTGAGGCTACATGCTTAGACATACACGCAACACCAAACTTTTCGAGTTGCAACGTGTTGTTTAGGAAAAACAAGATAATTCCGCATGATGTGGTATTTCCCTAAAACGTGGTATTCTGACATATTTCTTTCGAGAGAAAACTCTCCTGTGCATTCTCTTTTGAGGCTTCAAGCTTAGATATACACGCAACCACAAATCTTTTCGAGTTACAAGGTGTTGTTTAGGAAAAACAAGATAATTTTGCACGATGCGTTATTTCTTCTCGTAAAGTTTAAGTATTTCTAATACGTACGTATTTGTCTTTACTCTGCAACACTATATTTCCTTATAACGTAGTATTCTTACATATTCTTTCGAGAGAAAACTCTCCTGTGCATTCTCTTTTGAGGCTGCACCTTAGACAAAAACACAACACCAAAGCTTTTCGAGTTACAACAAGTAGTTTAGAAAAAACAAGATAATTTTGTATGATGCGGGATTTTCTTAAAACGTGGTATTCTGACATATTCCTTCGAGATAAAATTCTCATGTGCATTCTCTTTTGAGGCTAGAAGCTGAGACATACACACAACACCAAATCTTTTCAAGTTACAACGTGTTATTTAGGAAAAACAAGATAATTTTGCACGATGCGTTATTTCTTCTCATAAAGTTTAAGTATTTCCAATATGTACTTATTTCTCTTTAATATGCAACTCTGTATTTCCTCATAACGTGGTTTTCTTACATATTCTTTCGAGTGAAATCTCTCCTGCAGGAGATGCAGGATTTCCTTAAAAATTGGTATTCTGACATATTTTTTTCCAGAGAAAATTCTCCTGTGGGTTCTCTTTTGAGGCTACACATTTAGACATACACACAACACCAAATGTTTTCGAGTTACAATGTGTTGTTTAGGAATTACAAGATAATTTTGTACGATGCATTATTTCTTCTCAGAAAGTTTAAGTATTTCTAATACATACATATTTGTCTTTAATCTGCAACACTGTATTTCCTTATAACGTGATATTCTTATATATTCTTTAGAGAGAAAACTCTCCTGTGCGTTCTTTTTGAGGCTACACGCTTAGACATACAAGCAACACCAAATATTATCGAATTACAAAGTGTTGTTTAGGAAAAACAAGATAATTTCGCACTATGCGGGATTTCCATAAAACGTGTTATTCTGACATATTTTCTCGAGAGAAAACTCTCCTGTGTGTTCTCTTTTGAGGCTACACGCTTAGACATCCACGCCACAACAAAGCTTTCGAGTTACAACGTGTTGTTTATGAAAAACAAGATAATTTCGCACGTTGCGGGATTTCCTTAAAACGTGGTATTTTGACATATTTTTTTTAGAGAACACTCTCCTGTGCGTTCTCTTTTGAGGCTACAAGCTTAGACATACACGTAACACAAAATCTTTTTGAGTTACACCGTGTTGTTTCGAAAAAAACAGATAATTTTGCACGATGCATTATTTCTTCTCGTAAAGTTTAAGTATTTCCAATATGTACGTATTTGTCTTTACTCTGCAACACTGTATTTCTTTATAAAGTCGTATACTTACATATTCTTTTGAGAGAAATCTCTCCTGTGCGTTCTCTTTTGATGCTGCACGCTTAGACAAAAACGCAACACCAAAGCTTTTCGAGTTACAACAAGTTGGTTAGGAAAAAAACGATAATTTCGCATGATGCAGGTTTTCCTTAAAACGTTGTATTCTGACATAATTTTTCGAGCGAAAACTCTCCAGTGCATTCTCTTTTGAGGTTACACGCTGAGACATACAAGCAACATCAAAAGTTTTCGAGTTACAACGTGTTGTTTAGTAAAAACAAGATAATTTCGCACGATGCAGGATTTCCTTAAAACGTGGTATTCTGACATATTTTTTTCGAGAGAAAATTCTTCTGTGGGTTATCTTTTGAGGCTACACATTTAGACATACACACAACACCAAATCTTTTTGAGTTACAACGTGTTGTTTAGGAAATACAAGATAATTTTTTACGATGCATTATTTCTTTTCGAAAATTTTAAGTATTTCTAACACGTACGTATTTGTCTTTAATCTGCAACACTGTATTTCCTTATAACGTGGTATTCTGACATATTCTTTCGAGAGAAAACTCTCCTGTGCGTTCTCTTTTGATGCTACACACTTAGACATACATGCAACATCCAATATTTTCGAATTACAACGTGTTGCTTAGGAAATACAAGATAATTTTGCACTATGCGGAATTCCCTTAAAACGTCGTATTCTGACATAATTTTTCGAGTGAAAACTCTCCTGTGAGTTCTCTTTTGACGCTACACGCTTAGACTTACATGCCACACCAAATCTTTTCGAGTTCCAACTTGTTGTTTAGGAAATACAAGATAATTTTATACAATGAGTTATTTTTTCTCGTAAAGTTTAAGTTTTTCTAATATGTACGTATTTGTCTTTACTCTGCAAAACTGTATTTCCTTGTAACATGGTATTTTTACATATTATTGCTAGAGAAAACTCTCCTGTGCATTCTCTTTTGAGGTTTACACACTTAGACATACACGGAACACCAAAGCTTTTCGAGTTAAAACATGTTGTTTAGGAAAAGCAAGATAATTTCGCAGGATGCAGGATTTACTTAAACCGTGGTATTTTGTCATATTTTTTCGAGAGAAAACTCTCCTGTGCATTCTCTTTTGAGGCTGCATGCTTAGGCATACACGCAACACCAAATTCTTTCGAGTTACAACGTGTTGTTTAGGAAAAACAAGATAATTTTGCACGATGAAGGATTTCCTTAAAGCGTGGTATTCTGACATATTTTTTCGAGAGAAAATTCTCCTGTGGGTTCTCTTTTGTTGCTACACTTTTAGACATACACACAACACCAAATCTTTTCGAGTTACAACATGTTGTTTAGGAAAAACAAGATAATTTTTCCGATGCGTTATTTCTTCTCGAAAAGTTTAAGTATTTCTAATACATACGTATTTGTCTTTACTCTGCAACACTGTATTTCCTTATAATGTGGTATTCTTACATATTCTTTCGAGAGAAAACTGTTCTGTGCATTCTTTTTTGAGGATACACGCTTAGGCATCCACGCAACACCAAAGCTTTTCGAGTTACAACGTGTTCTTTAAGAAAAACAAGATAATTTCGCACAAGGCGGGATTTCCGTAAAACGTGGTATTCTGACATATTTTTCGAGAGAAAAGTCTCCTGTGCATTCTCCTTTGAGGCTACAAGCTTAGTCATACAGGTAACATAAAATCGTTTCGAGTTACATCATGTTGTTTAGGAAAAACAAGATAATTTTGCACAATGTGTTATTTCTTCTCGTAAAGTTTAAGTATTTCCAATATGTAAGTATTTGTCTTTATTCTGCAATACTGTATTTCCTTATAACGTGGTATTCTTACATATTCATTCGAGAGAAAACTCTCCTGTGCATTCTCTTTTGAGGCTACACGCTGAGACATACACGCAACACCAAATCTTTAGGAGTTACAACACTTTCTTTAGGAAAAACAAGATAATTTCGCACGATGCAGGATTTCCTTAAAACGTGGTATTCTGACATATTTTTTCGAGAGGAAACTCTCCTGTTCGTACTCTTTTGAGGCTACAATTTTAAACATACACACAATACCAAATCCTTTCGAGTTACAACGTTTTGTTTAGGAAATACAAGATAATTTTTCCGATGCGTTATTTCTTCTCGTAAGTTTAAGTATTTCTAATACGTATGTATTTGTTTTACTCTGCAACACTGTATTTCCTTATAACGTGGTATTCTTACATATTCTTTTGAGAGAAAACTCTCCTGTGCATTCTCTTTTGAGTCTACACGCTTAGACATACAAGGAAGACCGAACTTTTCGAGTTACAACGTGTTGTTTAAGAAAAACAAGATAATTTCGCATGATGCGGAATTTCCATAAAACGTGGTATTCTGACATATTTTTTCGACAGAAAACTCTCCTGTGCGTTTGCATTTGAGGCTAAACACTTAGACATACATGCCACAACAAATCTTTTCGAGTTACAACGTGTTGTTTAGGAAATACAAGGTAATTTTGTACGATGCTTTATTTCTTCTCGTAAAGTTTAAGTATTTCTAATATGTGCGTATTTGTCTTTACTCTGCAAAACTGTATGTACTTGTAACGTGGTATTCTTACATATTCTTGCAAGAGAAAACTCCCCTGTGCATTCTCTTTTGAGGCTATACACTTAGACATACACGCAACACCAAAGCTTTCCGAGTTAAAACATGTTGTTTAGGAAAAAAAAGATAATTTCACACAATGTGGGATTTCCTTAAAACGTGGTATTCTGACATATTTTTTCAACAGAAAACTCTCCTATGCGTTATCTTTTGAGGTTAAACGCTTAGACATACATGCCACAACAAATCTTTTCGAGTTACAATGTGTGGTTTAGGAAACACAAACTAATATTGTACGATGCATTATTTCTTCTCGAAAAGTTTAAGTATTTCTAATATGTACGTATTTGCCTATATTCTGCAAAACTGTATTTCCTTGTAACGTGGTATTCTTACATATTCTTGCGAGAGAAAACTCTCCTGTGCATTCTCTTTTGAGGCTACACACTTAGACATACACGCAACACCAAAGCTTTTCGAGTTAAAACATGTTGTTTAGGAAAAACAAGATAATTTCACAAGATGCAGGGTTTCCTTAAAATGTGGTATTCTGACATATTTTTTCGAGAGAAAACTCTCCTGTGCGGTCTTTTGACGCTACACGATTAGACATACACGCAAAACCAAATCTTTTAGAGTTATAATGTGTTTTTTAGGAAAAACAAGATAATTTTGCACGATGCGTTATTTCTTCTTGTAAAGTTTAAGTATTTCTAATACGTATGCATTTGCCTTTACTCTGCAACACTGTATTTCCTTATAACGTGGTATTCTTACACATTCTTTCGAGAGAAAACTCTCCTCTGAGATCCCTTTTGAGGCTACACACTTAGACATACACGCAACACCAAAGCTTTTCGAGTTGCAACGTTTTGTTTAAGAAAAACAAGATATTTACACACGATGCGGGACTTCCTTAAAACATGGTATTCCTACATATTTTTTCGGGAGAAAACTCTCCTGTGCGTTCTCTTTTGAGGCTACACGCTTAGACATACACGCAACACCAAATCTTTTCGAGTTACAACGTGTTGTTTAGGAAATACAAGATAATTTTGTACGATGCATTATTTCTTCTCGTAAAGTTTAAGTATTTCTAATATGTACGTATTTGTCTTTACTCTGTAAAACTGTATTTCCATATAACGTGGTATTCTTACATATTCTTGCGATAGAAAACTCTCCTGTGCATTCTCTTTTGAGGCTACACACTTAGACATACACGCAACACCAAATCTTTTCGAGTTAAAACATGTTGGTTAGGAAAAACAAGATAATTTCTCACGGTGCAGGATTTCCTTAAAACATGGTATTCTGACATATTTTTTCGAGAGGAAACTCTCCTGTGCATTCTCTTTTGAGGCTACACGCTTAGACATACACGAAACACCAAATCCTTTCGAGTTACAAGGTGTTGTTTAGGAAAAACAAGATAATTTTGCACGATGTGTTATTTCTTCTCGTAAAGTTTAAGTATTTCCAATATGTACGTATTTGTCTTTACTCTGCAACACTGTATTTCCTTATAACCTTTTTTTTTACTACATATTCTTTCGAGAGAAAACTCTCCTGTGCATTCTCTTTTGAGGCTGCACGCTTAGAGAAAAACGTAACACCAAAGATTTTCGAGTTACAACAAGTTGTTTAGGAAAAAAAAGATAATTTCGCACGATGCAGGATTTCCTTAAAACGTTGTATTCTGACATATTTTTTCCTGAGAAAACTCTCCTGTGCGTTCTCTTTTGAGGCTACACGCTGAGACATACAAGCAACACCAAAGCTTTTCGAGTTACAACATGTTGTTTAGGAAATACAAGATAATTTTTTACGATACATTATTTCTTCTCGTAAAGTTTAAGTATTTCTAATACATACATATTTGTCTTTACTCTGCAACACTGTATTTCCTTATAACGTGGTTTTCTTACATATTCTTTCGAGAGAAAACTCTCCTGTGCATTCTCTTTTGAGGCTACATTCTTAGACATACACGCAAAACCAAAGCATTTCGAGTTACAACGTGTTGTTTAAGAAAAACAAGATAATTTCGCACGATGCGGGATTTCCTTAAAATGTGGTATCCTGACATATTTTTTCGACAGAAAACTCTCCTGTGGGTTCTCTTTTGAGGCTAAACCCTTAGACATACACGCCAAAACAAATCTTTTCGAGTTACAACGTGTTGTTTAGGAAATACAACATTATTTTGTATGATGCATTATTTCTTCTCGTAAAGTTTAAGTATTTCTAATACGTACGTATTTGTCTTTACTCTGCAAAACTGTATTTCCTTATAACGTGGTATTCTTACATATTATTGCGAGAGAAAACTCTCCTGTGCATTTTCTTTTGAGGCTACACACTTAGACATACACGCAACACCAAAGCTTTTCCAGTTAAAACATGTTGTTTAGGAAAAACAAGATAATTTTTCGCGAAGCAGGATTTCCTTAAAACGTAGTATTCTGACATATTTTTTCGTGAGGAAACTCTCCCGTGCGTTCTCTTTTGAGGCTTCTCGTAAAGTTTAAGTATTTCTTTTTTTGTTTTGTTTTTATTTTTAATTTTTTTATTCGATATAATTTATTTACATTTCAAATGATTTCCCCTTTTCTAGCCCGCCCCCACTCCACGAAAGTCCCGTAAGCCCCCTTTTCTTCCTCTGTCCTCCCACCCACCCCTTCCCACTTCCCTGTTCTGGTTTTGCTGAATACTCTTTCACTGAGTCTTTCCAGAACAAGGGGACACTCCTCCTTTCTTCTTGTACCTCATTTGATGTATGGATTATGTTTTGGGTATTCCAGTTTTCTAGGTTAATAACCACTTATTAGTGAGTGCATACCATGATTCACCTTTTGAGTCTGAGTTACCTCACTTAGTATGATGTTCTCTAGCTCCATCCATTTGCCTAATAATTTCATGAATTCATTGTTTCCAATGGCTCCATTGTGTAGATATACCACATTTTTTGCATCCACTCTTCTGTTGAGGGATACCTGGGTTCTTTCCAGCATCTGGCAATTATAAATAGGGCTGATATGAACATAGTAGAGCATGTATCTTTATTACATGGTGGGGAGTCCTCTGGGTATATGCCCAGGGGTGGTATAGCAGGATCTTCTGGAAGTGAGGTGCCCAGTTTTTGGAGGAACCGCCAGACTGATTTCCAGAGTGGTTGTACCAATTTGCAACCTCACCAGCAGTGGAGGAGTGTTCCTCATTCTCCACAACCTCTCCAACACCTGCTGTCTCCTGAATTTTTAATCTTAGCCATTCTGACTGGTGTAAGATGAAATCTTAGGGTTGTTTTGATTTGCATTTCTCTAATGACTAATGAAGTTGAGCATTTTTTAAGATGCTTCTCCAACATCCGAAGTTCTTCAGGTGAGAATTCTTTGTTTAACTCTGTACCCCATTTTTTAATACGGTTGTTCGTTTTTCTGGAGTCTAACTTCTTGAGTTCTTTATATATATTGGATATTAGCCCTCTATCTGATGTAGGATTGGTGAAGATCTATTCTCAATATGTTGGTTGCCGATTTGTCCTCTTGATAGTGTCCTTTGCCTTACAGAAACTTTATAGTTTTATGAGGTCCCATTTGTCAATTCTTGCTCTTAGAGCATACGCTATTGGTGTTCTGTTCAGAAACTTTCTCCCTGTACCGATGTCCTCAAGGGTCTTCTCCAATTTCTTTTCTATTAGCTTCAGAGTGTCTGGCTTTATGTGGAGGTCCTTGATCCATTTGGATTTGAGCTTAGTACAAGGAGACAAGGATGGATCAATTCGCATTCTTCTGCATGCTGACCTCCAGTTGAACCAGCACCATTTGTTGAAAAGGCTATCTTTTTTCCATTGGATGCTTTCAGCCTCTTTGTCGAGGATCAAGTGTCCATAGGTGTGTGGGTTCATTTCTGGATCTTCAATCCTGTTCCATTGATCCTCCTGCCTGTCACTGTACCAATACCATGCAGTTTTTAACACTATTGCTCTGTAGTATTGCTTGAGGTCAGGGATACTGATTCCCCCAGATTTTCTTTTGTTGCTGAGAATAGTTTTTAGCTATCCTGGGTTTTTTGTTGTTCCAGATGAATTTGATAATTGCTCTAACTAACTCTGTGAAGAATTGAGTTGGGATTTTGATGGGTATTGCATTGAATCTGTATATTGCTTTTGGCAAAATGGTCATTTTAACTATATTGATTCTACTGATCCATGAGCATGGGAGGTTTTCCCATTTTTTGAGGTCTTCTTCCATTCCCTTCTTCAGAGTCTTGAAGTTCTTGTGATACAGATCTTTCACATGTTTGGTAAGAGTCACCCCAAGATACTTTATACTGTTTGTTGCTATTATGAAGGGGGTCATTTCCCTAATTTCTTTTTCAGCCTGCTTATCCTTTGAGTATAGGAAGGCCACTGATTTGCTTGAGTTGATTTTATTACCTGCCACTTTGCTGAAGTTGTTTATCAGCTGTAGGAGCTCTCTAGTGGAGTTTTTTGGGTCACTTAGGTAGACTATCATGTCGTCTGCAAATAATGATAGTTTTACTTCTTCCTTTCCAATTTGTATCCCTTTGACCTCCTTATGTTGTCGAATTGCCCGAGCTAGTACTGCAAGTACAATATTAAAAAGATAAGGAGAAAGGGGGCAGCCTTGTCTGGTCCCTGATTTCAGAGGGATTGCTTCAAGTTTCTCTCCATTTATTTTGATGCTGGCTACCGGTTTGTTGTATATTGCGTTTACTATGTTCAGGTATGGGCCTTGAATTCCTGTTCTCTCCAAGACTTTAAGCATGAAAGGATGCTGAATTTTGTCAAATGCTTTTTCAGCATCCAATGAAATGACCATGTGATTTTGTTCTTTGAGTTTGTTTATGTAGTGGATTGTATTGATGGATTTCCGTATATTGAACCAACCCTGCATTCCCGGGATAAAGCCTACTTGATCATGGTGGATGATCGTTTTGATGTGTTCTTGGATTCGGTTGGCAAGAATTTTATTTAGTATTTTTGCATCGATGTTCATAAGGGAAATTGGTCTGAAGTTCTCTTTCTTTGTTGGATCTTTGTGTGGCTATGGTTATCAGCGTAATTGTGGCTTCGTAGAAGGAATTGGGTAGTGTTCCTTCTGTTTCTATTTTGTGGAATAGTTTGAAGAGTATTGGTGTTAACTCTTCTTTGAAGGTCTGGTAGAATTCTGCACTGAAACCATCTGGTCCTGTGCTTTTTTTGGTTGGAAGACTTTCTATGACTTCTTCTATTTCTTTAGGCATTATGGGACTGTTTAGATGGTCTAGTTGGTCTTGATTTAATTTTGGAGCTCACTAGTGGAGTTTTTTGGGTCACTTAGGTAGATGATCATGTCGTCTGCAAATAATGATAGTTTTACTTCTTCCTTTCCAATTTGTATCCCTTTGACCTCCTTATGTTGTCGAATTGCCCGAGCTAGTACCGCAAGTACAATATTAAAAAGATAAGGAGAAAGGGGGCAGCCTTGTCTGGTCCCTGATTTCAGAGGGATTGCTTCAAGTTTCTCTCCATTTAGTTTGATGCTGGCTACCGGTTTGGTGTATATTGCTTTTACTATGTTCAGGTATGGGCCTTGAATTCCTGTTCTCTCCAAGACTTTAAGCATGAAAGGATGCTGAATTTTGTCAAATGCTTTTTCAGCATCCAATGAAATGATCATGTGATTTTGTTCTTTGAGTTGGTTTATGTAGTGGATTGTATTGATGGATTTCCGTATACTGAACCAACCCTGCATTCCCGGAATAAAGCCTACTTGATCATGGTGGATGATCGTTTTGATGTGTTCTTGGATTCGGTTGGCAAGAATTTTATTTAGTATTTTTGCATTGATGTTCATAAGGGAAATTGGTCTGAAGTTCTCTTTCTTTGTTGGATCTTTGTGTGGCTTTGGTATCAGCATAATTGTGGCTTCGTAAAAGGAATTGGGTAGTGTTCCTTCTGTTTCTATTTTGTGGAATAGTTTGAAGAGTATTGGTGTTACCTCTTCTTTGAAGGTCTGGTAGAATTCTGCACTGAAACCATCTGGTCCTGCGCTTTTTTTGGTTGGAAGACTTTCTATGACTCCTTCTATTTCTTTAGGCATTATGGGACTGTTTAGATGGTCTAGTTGGTCCTGATTTAATTTTGGTATTTGGTATCTGTCAAGGAAATTGTCCATTTCCTCCAGATTCTCCAGTTGTGTTGAGTACAGGCTCTTGTAGTAGGATCTGATGATTTTTTTGGATTTCCTCAGTTTCCATTGTTATATCTCCCTTTTCATTTCTAAGTTTGTTAATTTGGATACTTTCTCTGTGCCCTTCGGTCAGTCTGGCTAAGGGTTTATCTATCTTGTTGATTTTCTCAAAGAACCAGCTCCTGGTTTTGTTGATTTTTTGTATGGTTCTCTTTGTTTCTACTTGATTGATTTCGGCCCTGAGTTTGATGATTTCCTGACTTCTACTCCTCCTGGGTGAAATAGCTTCTTTTTGTTCTAGGGCTTTCAGGTGTGTCATTAAGCTGGTAATATATTCTCTCTCCATTTTCTTTTTGGAGGCACTCAGGGCTATGAGTTTTCCTCTTAGCACTGCTTCATTGTGTCCCATAGATTTGGGTATGTTGTGTTTCCATTTTCATTGTGTACTAAAAAGTCTTTAATTTCTTTCTTTATTTCTTCCTTGACTAAGGTATCATTGAGTAGAGTATTGTTCAGTTTCCACGTGTATGTGGGTTTTCAGTTGTTTCTGTTGCTATTGAAGACCACTTTTACTCCATAGTGATCAGATAGTAGGCATGGGATTAGTTCGATCTTCTTATATTTGTTGAGGTCTGTCTTGTGACCAATTATATGGTTGATTTTGGAGAAGGTACCATGAGGTGCTGAGAAAAAGGTATATTCTTTTGTTTTAGGATAGAATGTTCTATATATATCTGTTAAATCTAATTGGTCCAAAGCTTCAATTAGTTTCATTGTGTCTCTGTTTAGTTTCTGTTTTCCTGATCGGTCTATTGAGGAAAGTGCAGTGTTGAAGTCACCCACAATTATTGTGTTAGGTGCAATGTGTGCTTTGAGTTTTAATAAAGCTTCTTTGACAAAAGAGGGTGCCCTTGCATTTGGAGCATAGATGTTCAGGATTGAGAGTTCTTCTTGTTGTATTTTTCCTTTGACCAAAAAGAAGTGTCCCTCAGAGACTCTTTTGATGACTTTTGGTTGAAAGTCAATTTTATCTGACATTAAAATGGCTACTCCAGCTTGTTTCCTGAGACCATTTGCTTGTAAAATTGTCTTCCAGCCTTTTACTCTAAGGTAGTGTTTGTCTTTGACCCTGAGGTGTGTTTCCTATAAGCAGCAAAATGTAGGGTCCTGTTTACGTATCCAGTCAGTTAGTCTGTGTCTTTTTATTGGGGCATTAAGTCCATTGATGTTAAGAGATATTAAGGAATAGTGATTGTTACTTCCTATCATTTCTGAGGTTATTTTTTACATTTGATTGCTTAACTTCTTTTGGGTTTGATGAAAGGTTACTATCTTGCTTTTTCCAGGGTGAAGTTTCCCTCCTTGTATTGGTGTTGTCCTCCTATTATCCTTTTTAGGGCTGGGTTTGTGGATAGATATTGGGTAAACTTGGTTTTGTCATGAAATATCTTAGTTTCTCCATCTATGGTGATTGAGAGTTTTGCTGGATATAGTAGTTTTGGTTGGCATTTGTGTTCTCTTAGAGTCTGCATGAGATCTGCCCAGGACCTTCTAGCCTTCATAGTCTCAGGTGAAAAGTCTGCTGTGATTCTGATAGGTCTTCCTTTATATGTTACTTGGCCATTTTCTCTTACTGCTTTTAATATTCTTTCTTTGTTTAGAACATTTGGTGTTTTGATTATTATGTGATGGGAAGTATTTCTGTTCTGGTCCAGTCTGTTTGGAGTTCTGTAGGCTTCTTGTATATTCATGGGCATCTCTCTCTTTAGGTTAGGGAAGTTTTCTTCCATAATTTTATTGAAGATATTTGCTGGCCTTTAAGTTGCAAATCTTCACTCTCATCTATGCCTATAATCCTTAGGTTTGGTCTTCTCATTGTGTCCTGGATTTCCTGGATATTTTGGGTTACAAGATATTTTGTTCCTGGGTTCCTGGATATTTTGCATTTTGCATTTTGCATTTTCTTTAACTGTTGAGTCCATGGTTTCTATGGAATCTTCAGCATCTGAGATTCTTTCTTCTATCTCTTGAATTCTGTTGTTGATATTTGCATTTCTGTCCCCTGATTTCTTCCCAAGGCTTTCTATCTCCAAACTTGTCTCCCTTTGAGTTTTCTTATTTGTTTCTACTTTTGATTTTAGATCCTGGATGGTTTTGCTTAGCTCCTTCACTTGCTTGTTTGTACTTTCCTGTAATTCTTTAAGAGATTTTTGTGTTTCCTCGTTCATGACCTCAGCCTGTTGACCAAAGTTCTCCTGTATTTCTTTAAGTGTTTTTTGCGTTTCCTCCTTGTTGGCTTTTGTATTCTCCTGGATTTCTTTCAATGATTTTTGTTTTTCCCTTGCAAGGGCTTCTAATTTTTGATCCATTTTCTCCTGAATTTCTTTAAGTATGTCCTTCATGTGTTCCTGTACCAGCATCATGACCAGTGATTTTAAATCCAGATCTTGTTTTACTGGTGTGATGGGGTATCCATGACATGCTGGTAGAGGAGAATTGGGTTCAGATGTTGCCATATTGCCTTGATTTCTGTTAGTGACGTTCCTGCGTTTGCCTTTTGCCATCTAGTTCTCACTGGTGTTAGTTTGTCTTGTCAGTGCTGGACTCACCAGTGCAAGCTGCCCCTTCCCTGTTGGCCTCTGGTGCACAGCTTACCCCCTGCACTGCCTGTAGATAGGGTGCTCCTGCCCAGGCTGATCAGATCCCGAAGCAGGCACCCGAAGGCTCCCGCCGGGGCCCGCTGGATTCACTGGAGCACACCGACTTCTCCCAGCTGGCCGCCCGGAAGCCCCACTAGCCTCTTGCAGGACCTGGAGAGGTGGTGCGGCCACCCAGGCTGATCTGGATCCGGAAGCGGAGAGAGTTGAGCCGAGGTCTTCTGCCTGAGGCCTTGCTCAGTTTGTGTCTGTGGACCAGATGGAGCCTGTGTGCACCCCCAGGGAGCGCCGATGTTGTATGCTGCTGTGACCTCCCCTGTGTTCCGCTCACTCTGCTGGGCAGCCGATCCCCCAACCGGGCTGGCGCACACAAGGTTAGCCTGGCCGCCCAGGCCCTGAGTCCAGGCAAAAGCCTGGGAGGCCAAAGTCCGAGCAAAGTTCCCCTAGGTCTATGACTGTAAATTGGGTCCGCCAGGTGACCGGGATGGCGGACGTGCGCCCAAGCTCCCTGAAAGCTCCGGGACAGTCTGCTGTGCTAACAACCTCCTGGGCGGGTTGACTCACAGATGGTCCACCAAGCCGCCCAGTTCTTGGGGTCAGTCCTGTGCCTTTTGGGGTCTAGACCTCCATTTTGTTAGCCTCAGGCTATGTCTGTTATGGGTCTGCCCGCCAGAGCTCTCTGTCGTCCTGTAGGCAAAATGGCAGCGTGCGCGCAGGCCCAGGCAAAAACCTCCTGGCTGGGTTGGCACCCCGATGGCCTCCCGAACAGCACAGGGCCTGCGTGCAGGCCAACGCCCGTCGGGCTCAGACCCCCGCGGAGTTGGCCTCGGATTATGTTTGTGTACCTCAGTCTGTCTGATCTCTGGAGTCTGAAACCAAGATGGAGATGAGCCTCTCCTGACTGGCTGGAGGCCGAGTTCTGAAGTGGCTTCTGTGCAGCGAAAGGCACCGCACAACGGCAGCTGCTTGCCGCCCGGCTGGTCAGTGAAGGTCAGTGGTCGTGGGCGCAGGGCCTAACTGGACCCTTTGTCGCCTTGGTCCAAAGATGTTGGCCCTTCAACTGGACCAGCCACTGCTGCACTGCCGCCCAAGTTTAAGAATTTCTAATACGTACGTATTTGTCTTTACTCTGCAACACTGTATTTCCTTATAATGTGGCATTGTTACATATTCTTTCGAGAGAAAACGGTCCTGTGCGTTCTCTTTTGAGGCTACACGCTTAGGCATACACGCAACACCAAAGCTTTTGGAGTTACAACGTCTTCTTTAAGAAAAACAAGATAATTTCGCACGATGCGGGATTTCCTTAAAACGTAGTATTCTGACATACTTTTTCAACAGAAAACTCTCCTGTGGGTTCTCTTTTGAGGCTAAACGCTTAGACATGCACGCCAAAACAAATCTTTTCGAGTTACAACGTGTTGTTTAGTAAATACAAGATAATTTTGTACGATGCGTTATTTCTTCTCGTAGTTTAAGTATTTCTAATATGTACGTATTTGTCTTTACTCTGCAAAACTGTATTTCCTTATAACGTGGTATTCTTACATATTCTTGCGATAGAAAACTCTCCTGTGCATTCTCTTTTGAGGCTACACACTTAGACATACACGCAACACCAAAGCTTTTTGAGTTAAAACATGTTGTTTAGGAAAAACAAGATAATTTCTCACGATGCAGGATTTCCTTAAAACGTGGTATTCTGACATATTTTTTCGAGAGGAAACTCTCCTATGGGAGAGTTTTGAGGATACAGACTTAGACATACACGAAACACCAAATCCTTTCGAGTTACAACGAGTTGTTTAGGAAAAGCAAGATAATTTTTCACGATGCGTTATTTCTTCTCGTAAAATTTAAGTATTTCCAATATGTATGTATTTGTCTTTACTCTGCAACACTGTATTTCCTTATAACCTTTTTTTCTTACATATTCTTTCGAGAGAAAACTCTCCTGTGCATTCTCTTTTGAGGCTGTACGCTTAGAGAAAAACGCAACACCAAAGATTTTCGAGTTACAACAAGTTGTTTAGGAAAAAAAAAGGTAATTTCGCACGATGCAGGATTTCCTTAAACGTTGTATTCTGACATATTTTTTCGTGAAAAAACTCTCCTGTGCGTTCTCGTTTGAGGCTACATGCCTAGACATACAAGCAACCCCAAAGCTTTTCGAGTTACAACGTGTTGTTTAGGAATAACAAGATAATTTCGGACAATGCAGGATTTCCTTAAAAGGTGGTATTCAGACATATTTTTTCGAGAGAAAATTCTCCTATGCGTTCTCTTTTGAGGCTCCACCTTTAGACATACACACAACACCAAATCTTTTCAAGTTACAACGTGTTGTTTAGGAAATACAAGATAATTTTCTACAATGCGTTATTTCTTCTCTTAAAGTTTAAGTATTTCTAATACGTATGTATTTGTCTTTACTCTGCAACACTGTATTTCCTTATAACGTGGTATTCCTACATATTCTTTCGAGAGAAAACTCTCCTGTGCATTGTCTTTTGAGGCTACATGCTTAGACATACACAGAAGACGAAAGCATTTCGAGTTACAACGTGTTGTTTAGGGAAAAAAAAGATAATTTTGCACGATGCAGGATTTCCTTAAAACGTGGTATTCTGACATATTTTTTCGAGAGAAAATTCTCCTGTGGGTTCTCTTTTGCGGCTACATGTTTAGACATACATGCAACACCAAATCTTTTCGAGTTACAACGTGTTGTTTTGGAAATACAAGATAATTTTGTATGATGCGTTATTTCTTCTCGTAAAGTTTAAGTATTTCTAATAAGAACGTATTTGTCTTTACTGTGCAACACTGTATTTCCTTATAACGAGGTATTCTTACATATTCTTTCGAGAAAAAACTCTCCAGTGCATTCTCTTTTGAGGCTACATGCTTAGACATACACGGAAGACCAAAGCATTTCGAATTACAACGTGTTGTTTAAGAAAAACAAGATAATTTCACATGATGCGGGATTTCCTTAAATGGTGGTATTTTGACATATTTTTTCGAAAGAAAACTGTCCTGTGGGTTCTCTTTTGAGGCTAAAGGCTTAGACATACACGCCAAAACAAATCTTTTCAAGTTACAAAGTGTTCTTTAGGAAATACAAGATAATTTTGTACGATGCATTATTTCTTCTCTTAAATTTTAAGTATTTCTAATATGTACGTATTTGTATTTACTCTGAAAAACTGTATTTCTTTATAACGTGGTATTCTTACTTATTCTTGTGAGAGAAAACTCTCCTGTGCATTCTCTATGAGGCTACACTCTTAGACATACACACAATACCACAGCTTTTCGAGTTAAAACATGTTGTTTACGAAAAACAAGATAATTTCTCACGATGCAGTATTTCCTTAAAACGTGGTATTCTGACATATTTTTTCAAGGGAAAACTCTCCTGTGCGGTCTCTTTTGAGGCTACACGATTAGACATACACGCAACACAAAATCTTTTCGAGTTACAATGTGTTGTTTAGGAAAAACAAGATAATTTTGCACGATGCATTATTTCTTCTCTTAAAGTTTAAGTATTTCCAATATGTACATATTTGTCTTTACTCTGCCACACTGCATTTCCTTATAACGTTGAATTTCTACACATTCTTTCGAGAAAAAACTCTCCTGTGCGTTCCCTTTTGAGGCTACACACTTAGACATACACGAAACACCAAAGCTTTTCGAGTTACAACGTGTTGTTTAGGAAAAACAAGATAATTTCGCACAATGCAGGATTTCCTTAGAACGTGGAATTCTGACATATTTTTTCGAGAGTAAATTCTCCAGTGGGTTCTCTTTTAAGGCTACACATTTAGACATACACACAACAACAAATCTATTCGAGTTAAAACGTGTTGTTTAGGAAATACAAGATAATTTTTTAAAATGCATTATTTCCTCTCATAAATTTTAAGAATTTCTAATACGTACGTATTTGTCTTTACTCTGCAACACTGTATTTCCTTATAACGTGGTATTCTTACCTATTCTTTTGACAGAAAACTCTCCTGTGCATTCTCTTTTGAGGCTAACGCTTAGACATACACGGAAGACCAAAGCTTTTTGAGTTACAACGTGTTTTTTAAGAAAAACAAGATAATTTCGAACGATGCAGGATTTCCTTAAAACGTGGTATTCTGACATATTTTTTCAAGGGGAAACTCTCCTGTGCGTTCTCTTTTGAGGCCACACGCTTAGACATAAACGAAACACCAAATCCTTTCGAGTTACAACGTGTTGTTTAGGGAAAAGAAGATAATTTTGCACGATGTGTTATTTCTTCTCGTAAAGTTTAAGTATTGATAATAAGTACGTATTTGTCTTTACTCTGCAACACTGTATTTCCTTATAATATGGTATTCTTACATATTCTTTCGAAAGAAAACTGTCCTGTGCATTCTGTTTTGAGGCTACACGCTTAGGCATACACGCAACACCAAAGCATTTCGAGTTACAACATGTTCCTTAAGAAAAACAAGATAATTTCGCACGATGCGGGATTTCCTTAAAACGTGGTATTTTGACATATTTTTTTGAGAGAAAACCCTCCTGTGCATTCTCTTTTGAGGCTATAAGCTTAGACATACACGTAACACAAAATCGTTTCGAGTTACAACGTGTTGTTTAGGAAAAAACAAGATAGTTTTGCATGATGCGGTATTTCTTCTCGTAAAATTAAAGTATTTCTAATACGTACGTATTTGTCTTTACCCTGCAACACTGTATTTCCTTATAACGTGGTATTCTTACATATTCTTTCGAGAGAAAACTCTCCTGTGCGTTCTCTTTTGAGGCTTCACGCTTAGAGAAAAACGCAACACCAAAGCTTTACGAGTTACAAGTTGTTTAGAAAAAAAAAGATAAATTCGCACGATGCAGGATTTCCTTAAAACATTGTATTCTGACATATTTTTCGTGAGAAAACTCTCCTGTGCGTTCTCTTTTGAGGCTACACGCCGAGACATACACGCAACCCCAAAGCTTTTCGGGTTACAACGTGTTGTTTAAGAAAAACAAGATAATTTCGCACGTTGCGGGATTTCCTTAAAACGTGCTTTTCTGACATATTTTTTCGAGAGAAAACTCTCCTGTGCATACTCTTTTGAGGCTACATGCTTAGACTTACACGCAACACCAAAGCTTTTCGAGTTACAACGTATTGTTTAGGAAAAACAAGATAATTTCGCATGATGCAGGATTTCCTTAAAACGTGGTATTCTGACATATTTTTCGAGAAAAATTCTCCTGTGGGTTCTCTTTTGAGGCTACACATTTAGACATATACACAACACCAAATCTTTTTGACTTACAACGTGTTGTTTAGGAAATACAAGATAAATTTTTACGATGCATTATTACTTCTCGTAAAGTTTAAGTATTTCTAATACGTACGTATTTGTCTTTACTCTGAAACACTTTATTTCCATATAACATGGTATTCTTACATATTCTTTCGAGACAAAACTCTCCTGTGCATTCTCTTTTGAGGCTACATGCTTAGACATACACAGAAGACCAAAGCTTTTCCAGTTACAACGTGTTGTTTAAGAAAAACAAGATAATTTCAAACGATGTGGGATTTCCTTAAAACGTGGTATTCTGACATATTTTTTCGAGAGGAAACTCTCCTGTGCGTTCTCTTTTGAGGCTACACGCTTAGACATACACGAAACACCAAATCCTTTCGAGTTACAACGTGTTGTTTAGGAAAAACAAGATAATTTTGCACGATGCGTTATTTCTTCTTGTAAAGTTTAAGTATTTCTAATAAGTACGTATTTGTCTTTACTCTGCAACACTGTATTTCCTTATAATGTGGTATTATTACATATTCTTTCGAGAGAAAACTGTGCTGTGCATTCTCTTTTGAGGCTACACGCTTAGGCATACACGCAACACCAAAGCATTTCGAGTTACAACATGTTCTTTAAGAAAAACAAGATAATTTCGCACGATGCGGGATTTCCTTAAAATGTGGTATTCTGACATATTTTTTCGAGAGAAAACTCTCCTATGCGTTCTCTTTTGAGTCTACAAGCTTAGACATACACGTAACACAATATCCTTTCGAGTTAAAACGTGTTGTTTAGGAAAAACAAGATAATTTTGAAGGATGCATTATTTCTTCTCATCAAGTTTAAGTATTTCCAATATGTACATATTTGTCTTTACTCTGCAACACTGTATTTCCTTATAACGTGGTACATTTACATATTCTTTTGAGAGAAAACTCTCCTGTGCGTTCTCTTTTGAGGCTGCACGCTTAGAGAAAAACGCAACACCAAAGATTTTCGAGTTACAACAAGTTGTTTAGGAAAAAAAAGATAAATTCGCACGATGCAGGATTTCCTTAAAACGTTGTATTCTGATATATTTTTTGTAAGAAAATTCTCCTATGCCTTCTATTTTGAGGCTACACGCTCAGACATACAAGCAACACCAAAGCTTTTCAAGTTACAACATGTTGTTTAGGAATAACAAGATAATTTCGCACGATGCAGGATTTCCTTAAAATGTGGTATTCTGACATATTTTTTCAAGAGAAAATTCTTCTGTGGATTCTCTTTTGAGTCTACACATTTAGACATACACACAACATCAAATCCATTCGAATTACAACGTGTTGTTTAGGAAATACAAGATAATTTTGTACGATGCGTTATTTCTTCTCATAAAGTTTAAGTGTTTCCAATACGAACATATTTGTCTTTACTCTGCAACACTGTATTTCCGTATAACGTGGTATTTTTACATATTCTTTCAAGAGAAAACTCTCCTGTGCGTTCTCTTTTGAGGCTATACACTTAGTCATACACGCAACACCAAAGCTTTTCGAGTTGGAACGTGTTGCTTAAGAAAAACAAGATAATTTCGCGAGTGCGGGATTTCCTTAAAACGTGGTATTCTAACATATTTCTTTGAGAGAAAACTCTCCTGTGCGTTCTCTTTTGAGGCTACAATCTTAGAAATACACACAACACAAAATCTTTTCGAGTTACAACGTGTTGTTTAGGAAAAACAAGATAATTTTGCACGATGCGTTATTTCTTCTTGTAAAGTTTAAGTATTTCCAATATGTACGTATTTGTCTGTACTCTGCAACACTCTAATTCCTTATAACGCGGTATTCTTACATATTCTTTCGAGAGAAAACTCTCCTGTGCATTCCCTTTTGAGGCTGCACGCTTAGACATACATGCAACACCAAAGCTTTTTGAGTTACAACGTGTTGTTTAAGAAAAACAAGATAATTTCGCACGATGCGTGATTTCCTTAAAACGTGCTTTTATGACAAATTTTTTCGAGAGAAAACTCTCCTGTGCGTTCTCTTTTGTGGCTACATGCTTAGACATATACGCAACACCAAAGCTTTTCGAGTTACATCGTGGTTTTTAATAAAAAACAAGATAATTTCGCACGATGCAAGATTTCCTTAAAACGTGGTATTCTGACAGATATTTTCGAGAGAAAATTCTCCTGTGGGTTCTCTTTTGAGGCTACACATTTAGAAATACACACAACACCAACTCTTTTCGAGTTACAATGTGTTGTTTAGGAAATACAAGATAATTTTTTAAGATGCGTTATTTCTTCTCGTAAAGTTTAAGTATTTCTAATACGTACTTATTTGTCTTTACTCTGCAACACTGTATTTCCTTATAACGTGGTATTTTTATATATTCTTTTGAGAGAAAACTCTCCTGTGCATTCTCTTTTGAGGCTACATACTTAGACATATGCGGCAGACCAAAGCTTTTCGAATTACAACGTGTTGTTTATGAAAAACAAGATAATTTCGCACGATGCGGGATTTCCTTAAAACGTGGTATTCTGACATATTTTTTTCGAGTGAAAACTCTCGTCTGCATTCTCTTTTGAGGCTAATCGCTTAGACATACACGCCACAACAAATTCTTTCGAGTTACAACGTGTTGTTTAGGAAATACAAGATAATATTTTATGATGCTTTATTTCTTCTCATAAGTTTAAGAATTTCTAATATGTAGGTATTTGTATTTACTCTGCAAAACTGTTTTTCCTTGTAACGTGGTATTCTTACATATTCTCGGGAGGGAAAACTCTCCCGTGAATTCTCTTTTGAGGCTACACACTTAGACATACACGCAACACCAAAGCTTTTCGAGTTAAAACATGTTGTTTAGGAAAAACAAGATAATTTCGCACGATGCAGGATTTGCTTAAAACGTGGTATTCTGACATATTTTTTTTGAGATGAAACTGTCCTCTGCATTCTCTTTTGAGGCTAAACGCTTAGACATACACGCCACAACAAATCCATTCGAGTTACAACGTGTTGTTTAGGAAATACAAGATAATTTTTTATGATGCATTATTTCTTCTCGTAAGTTTAAGAATTTCTAATATGTAGGTATTTGTATTTACTCTGCAAAACTGTTTTTCCTTGTAACGTGGTATTCTTACATATTCTTTGGAGGGAAAACTCTCCCGTGCATTCTCTTTTGAGGCTACACACTTAGACATACACGCAACACCAAAGCTTTTCGAGTTAAAACATGTTGTTTAGGAAAAACAAGATAATTCGCACGATGCAGGATTTGCTTAAAATGTGGTATTCTGACAAATTTTTTTTCGAGAGGAAACTCTCGTGTGCGTTCTCTTTTGAGGCTACACTCTTAGACATACACGAAACACCAAATCTTTTCAAGTTACAACGTGTTGTTTAGGAAAAACATGATAATTTTGCACGATGCGTTATTTCTTCTTGTAAAGTTTAAGTATTTCAAATATGTACGTATTTGTCTTTTCTATGCAACAGTGTATTTGGTTATAATGTGGTATTATTACATATTCTTTCAAGAGAAACCTGTCCTGTGCGTTCTCTTTTGAGGCTACACGCTTAGGCATACACGCAACACCAAAGCTTTTCAAGTTACAACGCGTTCTTTAAGAAAAACAAGATAATTTCCCACGATGCGGGATTTCCTTAAAACGTGGTATTCTGACATATTTTTTCGAGAAAAAACTCTCCTGTGCGTTCTCTTTTGAGTCTACAAGCTTAGACATACACGTAACACAAAATCTTTTCGAGTTACAACGTGTTGTTTAGGAAAAACAAGATAATTTTGTACGATGCATTATTTCTTCTTGTAAAGTTTAAGAATTTCCAATATGTACATATTTGTCTTTACTCTGCAACACTGTATTTCCTTATAACGTGGTATTGTTACATATTCTTTCGAGAGAAAACTCTCCTGTGCGTTCCCTTTTGAGGCTACACGATTAGACATACATGCAACACCAAAGCTTTTCGAGTTATAACGTGTTGTTTAAGAAAAACAAGATAATTTCGCACGATGCGGGATTTACTTAAAACGTGGTATTCTGACATTTTTTTGAGAGAAAACTCTCCTGTGTGTTCTCTTTTGAGGCTACATGCTTAGACATACACTCAACACCAAATATTTTCGAGTTACAACGTGTTGTTTAGGAAATACAAGATAATTTTGTATGATGCGTTATTTCTTCACATAAAGTTTAATTATTTCTAATACGTACGTATTTGTCTTTACTCTGCAACACTGTATTTCCTTGTGACGTGGTATTCTTACATATTCTTTCGAGAGAAAACTCTCCTGTGTGTTCTCTTTTGAGGCTACACGCTTAGACATACACGCATCACCAAAGCTTTTCGAGTTACAACTTGTTGTTTAGGAAAATAAAAAGACAATTTCGCACTATGCGGGATTTCCTAAAAACGTGGTATTCTGACATATTTTTTCAAGAGAAAACTCATGAGCATTCTCTTTTGATGCTACACGCTTAGCCATACATGCCACACCAAATCTTTTCGAGTTACAACGTGTTGTTTAGGAAATACAAGATAATTTTTTACGATGCGTTATTTCTTCTAGTAAAGTTTAAGTATTTCCAATATGTACATATTTGTCTTTACTCTGCAAAACTGTATTTCCTTTTAACGTGGTATTCTTTCATAATTTTATGAGAGAAAACTCTGCTGTGCGTTCTCCTTTGAGTCTACACGCTTAGACATACACGCAACACCAAAGCTTTTCGAGTTACAACGTTGTAGTAAGCCACCCTTTGTTCTTCTCTTTTGCAAGATGGCACTGGCCACATGCTGCTCCCTGGTAGTAAATCACTGGAACACTTGCGCAGAGTGCTGCATTCCTTATCTCACTTACATGCTAATGAAGAACTCACTGAGTTCACCTATGAGAATACGGCTGGTTATCTCCCTGGGCAAATGAGGCTAGCTAGGGTACTTAAGGTGAGGCTGGGAGAGAGCCCGGGGCGCCAATAGAAGAATAAACTTAAGTCAAGGTTTCCCGAATAACACATTATAGGAAGAAACTCCTTGTGTCGTGTAATCTTTGCTGGCGAAGGAGGACGTGACATAATTGGTGGCCCATAAATGGAGTCTTCAGAACCTGTTAATGGTCGGGGTTAAAGTTCAGCGCGCTGGTGAGTACCCAGGAGTTGGGGGTTAATTAAATTAAAAGTTCCCGGTGTTTGGGACGAGTTAAAAGTTCCCGGAATAAGGGAGGCACAGTCTCGGTATTAAGAGGCTAAGAAGTTCCCGGTGTTTGGGACGAGTTAAAAATTCCCAGGATAAGGGAGGTACAGCTCTTGGTATTAAGAGTTATGAAGTTCCCGGTATTTGGGACAAGTCTAATATTATAAAATAAAAATTAATCGGTAATATAGGCCACAGGTCTCCTGTCTGTAGGATAAATGGAAGGAGGAGATGGAAGCTAGTTAACTCCGCCCTGCAAAGTAAACATAGCAGGAAGAGTTCGTGGTGGAACAAAAGAAAAGAGGATTTACATAGTAATCAACTAAGAGCGAACTCAGCAGTTGAGAACCATGGGAATTTTAAGTAAGAAGTTCTCATGCCTGTTTTTAAAGCGACAGGCACCTTATTACTCTGCCTGGTTAATTAAGCCCGTTTGGAAAAGAAAGACAGGAGAGGGTCGCTATATCCCAGCCTCAGGGGCTTGAGACAAACAGAATCTAAAGATTTCCCACAGCGAAAAAGAAATTCAGGCTATCATAGGCAAGTTAGAGACCGCGGTATGTAAGAGAACAAAGAGATTCAGAAACAAAGGGCGAATTCCCGCCAAGCTGCCAAGGCATTTCCTCAGAGCACCCTTCCCCCCGTCCCCTCCCGCACTTTGGGGGCGTTACTTTTGCCCAGAAGTTTGGGGGCCAGGGAGGGCCGGCCCGGGCTTGCTACTTTTTAAAGGAGCTACGAGATTTTAAAGAAAATTTTGAAAAGGTACTTTGAATCTTCCACAGAAGGCTGGATCACACCTGAGGAATTTATGCAGCCTACCCGAGCTAAATTCTCTGGAGAAAAATTTATTCTTTACAAGTCAAAGGCAGTTAAAAAGACTGGACAAAGAAATTCCTGGGCTCTCCTCCCCCTCCTACCTCTCTACTTGGGCATGGCCAAGATACCGTGTCTCACATTTTTTAAACCTTTTTCTCTTTTTAAAAACTTATTATGGGTTAAAAAAGCAAGACACTATACAATAACTATCAAGGGTTGCCTCTATTTCTTTCCTTCCTTCTCCAGCAGAACTCCCAGAAGAAAAAAGAAGATAAGAAGCTAACTCTTAAATAAGAGAAAAAGCAGGTTTCTGAAAAGCAGTTTTTCCATGTACAGGACATAGAATCAAATAGTGTAATAATAATGATACTACTACTAATAATAATAGTGATAATAATAATAATAATAATAATAATAATAATAATAATAATGATAATGGTTAAAAGATAATTTCAAAACTTCCAAGAAACAGAAGAAAATGGGAGACGTCCTATTTTCTCTCTGAATCCTAATGGAAATATTCTTAGTTCTGGTTAAGGTATTTGGATCTTTTTGGAACATCAAGTTCCATTTCTGTCTGTTGCGTATCTTTGGTGCACCAAACTTGTCTATATGTGTGTCAATTCATGTTGTCTATTGCTTGAGTGGCTGAATGATTGTTGTGTTTATGTTATGTGTTAAAAAGAAAAAATAAAATGGTAAAAAAAAGGCGTGATCTGCTGGAAGTCCTGCCAGTCTGCATTTTACATAGAAGAAGATGATTTAAGGTGCTTCGCATTCTTAACTATGAGTTAAACATAGCTAGAGAAAAAAATCTACTTTTAAGAGGCCAACAGCCTCAAACTTAATGGTTAATTCTCCTGGAAAAAAATTTCTACCATGGTGATGGTTGGGTTCAAGGTGTTTTATTCCCCTGAAATTACATCTAGAAAAATATATATGTACTTGGTTTAAATTAATGAGATTTGTGTAATCACTTCATCCTTATTTCAAATTGGTCTTAAAGGTATAAATGTTTTACGTGCCTTGACTATAGGGTATTGACTCATAAGTTACGGACATGATTTAAAAAATATAAAGACGGTAATAAAAGGTAAGTTTAAAACTAACAATTTAGGGTTAAAACTATCTTAAGCAACACGTGGCATGACAGAAGCCAAGAAATACAGGTCTCTAAGGTATTCCTAAATTGACATAACGTTTTATGTGATTCTTATTCTAGAACTCAGACTTATAAAAAATAAGACTTAAAGTAATGTCTCTTCAATAAGTTACATTGTCATACAATCAAACATACAAGCTGATAGTCAAACTTTGCAATATTAAAATAATGTGTTTGCTATTACTTTAAGGAGAAAAGATTGTTTAAAACTGGGTTTTGCTTTCAAAAAATTGCAGTTATGCTTTGATATTACAGGTTCCTTTTGTTATTTGACCTTCATACAGTGGGGTCTGGTTACAGGCTACTCCTTGCAAGATTCATGGGTATAAGTCTGGCCTTATCTTACAGGATTCACCTAGAGAGTTATGACCAAAAGAACATTTTTACCAGATTCATACAGATGTGGTTCAGAACAAAGTTTTAAACTTAGATCCATAAAACATTAATAAGGCTATACAGAAATTATAAAGACATTAAAATTTGGCCTTAGATTCACCCCAAATATTTACACAAGAGGCTAGAGTAGCCCTCAAAAGAATAGAACAATGGTTACAAGACACAGTATTGTTTCACTACAAAGAAAGAGAAAAAATTGCTTTATAGATTTTGTCTACATTTTTGCAGCCTACAGGCCTGCTTTGGCAGGAAGGTCCCCTGTTGTGGGTACATCCTAGAGCCTCACCAACAAAATCTATTGATCGTTATCCTACTGCAATTGCTAAATTGGCCCTTCTAGGGATACAACAATGTCTACAATTTTTTGGGAAAAATCCTACATCACTGATCATTCCCTACACTGCCTCTCAGATGCAGGTTTTGTGTGGGACGATTGATGACCAGGGCCATACTGCCGCTGACCGACACTTTTCAGAACCTGATAGGCCAAAAGAAATGGTCAAATGGAAAGATGTTTTGTCTGGTCAATGGAAAGGCCCGGATCCTATTTTAATAAGATCCAGGGGAGCTGTTTGTGTTTTCCCACAGGGGGAAGATAACCCATTCTGGCTGCTGGAGCGACTGATGCGGAGAATTCTGACACCTGAAGATGACACCTGGACAGATCCCACAGAAACTACTCCTGGCCCTTGTGCTGTCTCTTTGGATTTGGGTTCCTAGTATATTGGGAGAATACAGATGGGCTATCTTGTCGGCCTTCCCAAAGCCAATACCTGTACGTCATCATGCAGTTGTTTTCCCAAAGTTTTTTACAACTAACAAAACCTTAGAATTGCCATACTTGCCATATGATCCTACCCGAGCACCCTTAGGGGAGAGTCGCTCTTTACTAGAGCGAGGTTCTCTCTGTTTTGAATTTGATGGGGTAGGAGAATGTATCAAGCTCACGGGCCGAGCCTTGGGAATGTTTGACAAGCAGAAGGGAGGCTGGCTGAAGCGGACCCGGTATACCTCTAACCCAGTTAAAACAGTTACAAAACGGGCCTTCTGGCAAGAGGCAATCTGGATTAATGGCACATTTCTATCGCCCAATTTTCTAAACAAGGAGCGTCCTCGTCAACCCAGGATAGCTCCCCATTGTAGTTGGGAGGACGAAGGGATAATTCCACCCTGGTCTGATTGTCAATCCTCTATTACTCGTTGGGCAGACCAAGCTAAAACCTTTTCCTTTTCCCCCAATATGATGGTAGAACAAGAGGAAGAATTCGCTATGAAACAGGGACTCTTTATACAGGACATTAGAATGCACCTATTCCGTAAGTGGGTACTTTGTGGAGTTAATGGCAGCTGTTCAGATCTTAATTCCTTGGATTTTATCGAGGAGGAGCTGCTGGAAAGGCCTCTTTTACTGGTGCTTCAAAATTTTTTCAGTTCTGGGGATTAAGTGCTGCTATTCCGGGAAAGGATAGAATTACACAAAAATATACTAATTCTACCATAGAAATCACTAGATTCAATAAAACCCTGTTGAATCAAATTGACTACCCACCTATCCCGGTATGCGTTTATTCTCTCAAATAAGTCATTTGAGAAGTGTTCCAATGACACTTGTTGGATGTCACAGTGTTGGGATTCAGAGTGGGATACCCGTGCCATGGTAGCCAGGGTTCCGAGGTGGATTCCTGTCCCCGTGGAAGTCCCTTCTACCTTATCCCTGCTCAGACAGAAAAGAGATTTCGGTATCACTGCAGCTATTGTTGTGGCCATCTCAGTTAGTGCAGTTGATGCTACAACTGCTGGGATTGCTATGGTAACCAAAGTTCAAACAGACAGAGCCCTGAACCAATTGTCGGCCAAAGTGGCGGATGCTGTCAATGTCCATACTTCTGCTAGTGTTCAGCTAAAGGGCGGGATAATGATTAGTAACCAACGCCTCGATCTGGTGGAAGAAAGACTAAATATTCTTTTTCAACTTGCTCAATTGGGATATGAAAGAAAATTGAGTGCGCTCTGCATTACCAGTGTACAGTATGAAAATTTTAGCCGCGCGGCGAATTTGTCTAGGCAATTGTCATTATATCTTGCAGGAAATTGGTCTCAAGACTTCGACGAAACACTCGAATCCTTGCAGGCAGCAGTGTTGGCTATCAATTCGACTCGAGTGGACCTGTCGCTGACAGAGGGACTCTCTTCCTGGACCACTTCAGCTTTTTCTTACTTTAAGGAATGGGTGGGGGTGAGTCTATTTGGCGCAGTCTTAAGCTGTGGATGCGTGTTCACGCTTTGGCTTGTCTGCAAAATCAGATCTCAACAAAAACGTGACAAGGTTATGATTGCTCAAGCACTTGCGGCTATTAATCAAGGCGCCTCCCCAGAGATTTGGGTATCCATGTTATAATAATCTTACAAGCACTGGACTGCTCGGCTCTTGCACCTCTAAGGACGGCATAGAATTTGCCCTCTTCTGGTGTCTGAAGACAGCTACAATATACTTATCTATAATTTAATCTTTAAAAAGGTGCCTGGTTAGGACACATTGGGACAAGACACATAAAGTGTGTATCTCAAAGAGGATATATAGAAACATCCAGACATACAAGCACGTTTATTATTCATATCATCAAAAAGTTAATGGCTTAAAAAACAATTTTACATTTTTGTATACATCAAATTATAAAGATTTGTTCTTGATGTACCGCATTATGAGGTTGATTCTAAAGGACTTAATTAGCTTTTGCAGATGGTTGATACTCATATTTCTAATTTAAAAAATCAATATATGTGCATATAGCTATGATTCATCTTGGGACATCATTTTCATGAATGGCTTTTCTGAAGGAAGAGCTAGATATCTTGTTTATAATCAACAGGTGGCTATAAAAACACATGGGCTCAGCTCAGTTAGCAGAGCTGACAATGATCAACTTATGGATTATGCTTTTAATCCTTTTACAATTTGCCAAAGGGCTCATGCCCTGAGTAATCTGTCATCTAGTGTTGCTCATGCAATTGATGTGCAAGTGTGCCTTTATGGTCAACTGAAAGGAGGCTTAATGGTTATAAACCAAAGAATTGATTTAGTACAAGAAAAAATTAAGACCTTGTGGCAGCTAGCCCAAGTGGGATGTCAGTGGAAGTATTCTAGTTTATGCACTACCAACATTCATTATGAAAATTTTACAAGAGCTACTATTTTGTCTAAACAAATGACTAAGTATCTTTTAGGAAATTGGACTGGTGAATTTGATGCCCTGATGGACCAACTCCATATGGCTGTCATGACTGTGAATTCCACTCCATTGGATGTGTCTTTGGCTGAATGACTGTCATCATGGATCAGTCCAGCGGTGTATCATCTGAAGGAGTGGGCGGGACTTAGAGTCCTTGCTGTTCTCATGATTTTAATAGCATTTGCTTGCCTGTGGTGTATCTGTAGGATAGGTTTGTCCAACAGAGACAGGCCGCAATGATAGTACAGGCACTCACAGCTATTAAAGCTGGACAGTTCCCCCAGGCCTGGCTGACAGCTTTTAATACTCTCACCTGATAGCATGTTTAATAATAAAAGAGGGGGAACAAACAGGAGCACAGAATACATGGCCATGGTATGATTAGATCTTGTCAATTTGCAAAAATGCTTTTACCTCAAGAATTTTTTCTTTTATAATATATCTGCTGTTAGAAACGTTAACAGAAGGGCAGTCAGGCTTCTTCAAACCACCCTTTTTCTTCCTTATTAGTACCGATGTGTCCAGTAATCATCTAGATTGTAACAGTACCCACACACAATGCTATCTATCACAATGTTAGGATGGCGACAATGATACTGCCTTGGTAGTTCATCTTCCCATGTTTGTGCCCATTCCACTTATAGAAGACACAGACACTTTTCCTGTAAGACAATTGTTCCATGTTAAGAGAGATTTTGGTATTACTGCTGCCATTATTACATCCATTACTATATCTGCAGCAGCTGCTGCTACTGCTGCAGTTGCCATGGCGTCTCAAGTGCAGACTGCAGAGGTAGTGAATAGTATAGTTGAGCAGTCTGCACGAACCTTACAGACCCAAAATCAATATAATTCCCATTTAGAACCTGGAATACGACTTTTGAATCAGAGAGTAGATATTCTACAAGAAGAAATTGATGCACTTGTAACAATGGTGCAGGTATCTTGCGTTAAACATACCCCAGGATTGTGTATTACTCCCCTTCAGGTAAATATGACAGCTCTAAAAGAAAGTCAGTACAATATCAGTGAATTCCTTAGAGGAAATTGGTCTCTTGAGGGAGAATCATTAACCAAACAGCTTGTATTTCAGATAGCTTCGCTTAATGACACAAGACTGAAGCCAATCACCGTGGAGGACCTGACCTCGTGGATCTCCAGTGCCTTTTCTTGGATCAAAGAGTGGGCTGAGTTGTTAGCTATAGCCGCCCTTATGTGCCTAGCAGCCTTCATCTGCCTTTGGTGCTTCTGCCGTATTAGACAAGATCATGCAGCTCATAGAGCCGTAGTTTATCAGGCTCTTGCAGCTTTGGACGCTCAGGAAGACGTCTCTGTGTGGCTGGCCTCTCTAAAATCTTAGAAGCCTTCGCTCCAGGGTACACTGAGCATATAGTACTGTACGTACTATACTGCCTGGAACCCAATGATATCCAAGGACGGGCAACTTCACAGCACTTAGATCAACCTAAGACATGGGGCCCGGTGGGCAATAGAGTAACCCTTTGACGGGTCAGACTAAGTGTGGCAGAGATGACCCAAGTCAGGGGTCATTGGTCAGCAGGATGCCAGTGACCCGATTAGCCCTGACTTGGGACGGCTTCTATTAAAACAAAAAAGGGTGATATGTAGTGAGCCACCCTTTGTTCTTCTCTGTTACAAGATGGCGCTGGCCACATGCTGCTCCCTGGTAGTAAATCACTGGAACACTTGCGCAGAGTGCTGCATTCCTTATCTCACTTACATGCTAATGAAGAACTCACTGAGTTCACCTATGAGAATACGGCTGGTTATCTCCCTGGGCAAATGCGGCTAGCTAGGGTACTTAAGGTGAGGCTGGGAGAGGGCCCGGGGCCACCAATAATATAAACTTAAGTCAAGGTTTCCCGAATAAACCATTATAGGAAGAAACTCCTTGTGTCGCGTAATCTTTGCTGGCGAAGGTGGACATGACACAACGTGTTGTTTAGGAAAAACAAGATAATTTCGCACGACGCAGGATTTCCTTAAAACGTGGTATTCTGACATATTTTTTGAGAGAAAATTCTCCTGTGGGTTCCCTTTTGAGGCAACACTTTTAGACAAACACACAACACCAAATCTTTTCGAGTTACAACGTGTTGTTTAGGAAAAACAAGATAATATTGCACGATGCGTTATTTCTTCTCCTAAAGTTTAAGTATTTCCAATATGTACATATTTGTGTTTCCTCTGCAACACTGTATTTCCTTATAACGTGGTATTCTTACATATTCTTTCGAGAGAAAACTCTCCTGTGAATTCTCTATTGAGGCAACACCCTTAGACATACACGCAAGATCAAAGCTTTTCGAGTTACAACGTGTTGTTTAAGAAAAGCAAGATAATTTCGCATGATGCGGGATTTCCTTAAAACGTGGTATTCTGACATATTTTTTCGACAGAAAACTCTCCTGTGCGTTCTCTTTTTAGGCTAAATGCTTAGACATACACACAACACCAAATCTTTTATAGTTACAACATGCTGTTTATGAAATACAATATAATTTTTTTACGATGCGTTATTTCTTCTCGTGAAGTTTAAGTATTTCTAATACGTACATATTTGTCTTTAATCTGCAACACTGTATTTCCTTATAACATGGTATTCTTACATATTCTTTAGAGAGAAACTTCTCCTGTGTGTTCTCTTTTGAGGCTACACGCTTAGACATACACGCAACACCAAATATTTTCGAATTACAACATATTGTTTAGGAAAAACAAGATAATTTCGCAATATGCTGAATTTCCTTAAACGTGGTATTCTGACATATTTTTCGAGAGAAAACTCTCCTGTGCATTCTCTTTTGAGGCTACACGCTTAGACATACATGCCACACCAAATCTTTTCGAGTTACAACGTGTTGTTTAGGAAATACAAGATAATTTTGTACCATTCGTTATTTCTTCTCCTAAAGTTTAAGTATTTTTAATACATACGTATTTGCCTTTACTCTGCAAAACTGTATTTCCTTGTAACGTGGTATTCTTACATATTCTTGCGAGAGAAAACTCTCCTGTGCATTCTCTTCTGAGACTACACACTTAGACATACAAGCAACACCAAAGCTTTTCGAGTTAAAACATGTTGTTTAGGAAAAACAAGATAATTTCGCATGATGCAGTATTTCCTCAAAACGTGGTATTCTGACATATTTTTTTTGAGAGAAAATTCTCCTGTGGGTTCACATTTGAGGTTACACGTTTAGACATACACGCAACACCAAATCTTTTCGAATTACAACGTGTTGTTTAGGAAAAACAACATAATTTTGCACGATGCATTATTTCTTCTCTTAAAGTTTAAGTATTCCCAATATGTACTTATTTGTCTTTACTCTGCAACACTATATTTCCTTATAACGTGGCATTTTTACATATTATTTCAAGAGAAAACTCTCCTGTGCATTCTCTTTTGAGGCTGCACGCTTAGACAAAAACGGAACACCAAAGGTTTTCGAGTTACCACAAGTTATTTAGAAAAAACAAGATAATTTCGAACGAAACGGGATTTTCTTAAAACGTGGTATTCTGACATATTTTTTTGAGGGAAAACTCTCCTGTGCATTCTCTTTTGAGGCTACACGCTTAGACATACACCAAACACGAAAGCTTTTCGAGTTACAACGTGTTGTTTAGGAAAAACAAGATAATTTTTCATGATGAAGGATTTCCTTAAAACGTGGTGTCCTGACATATTTTTTCGAGAGAAAATTCTCCTGTGGGTTCTCTTTTGGGGCTACACGTTTAGATATACACACAACACCAAATGTTTTTGAGTTACAACGTGTTGTTTAGGAAATACTAGATAATTTTGTACGATGCCTTATTTCTTCTCGTAAAGTTTAAGTAATTCTAATATGTACGTATTTGTCTTTACTCTGTAAAACTGTATTTCCTTGTAACGTGGTATTCTTATATATTCTTGTGAGAGAAAACACTACATTTCCTCATAACGTGGTATTCGTACATATTCTTTCGAGAGAAAAGGGTCCTGTGCGTTCTCTTTTGAGGCTGCACGCTTAGACAAAAACTCAACAACATAGCTTTTCGAGTTACAACAAGTTGTTTAGGAAAAACAAGATAATTTCGCACGATACGGGATTTTCTTAAAACGTGGTATTCTGACATATTTTTTCGATTGAAAACTGTCCTGTGCGTTGTCTTTTGAGGCTACACACTTAGACATACACGCAACATCGAAGCTTTTCGAGTTACAACATGTTGTTTAGGAAAAACAAGATATTTTCGCACGATGCAGGATTTCCTTAAAACGTGGTATTCTGACATATTTTTTCGAGAGAAAATTCTCCTGTGGGTTCTCTTTTGAGGCTACACATTTAGACATACACACAACACCAAATCTTTTTGAGTTACAACGTGTTCTTTAGGAAATAGAAGATAATTTTTTACGATGCGTTATTTCTTCTCGTAAAGTTTAAGTATTTCTAATACGTAAGTATTTGTCTTTACTCTGCAACATGGTATTTCCTTATAACGTGGTATTCTTACATATTCTTTAGAGAGAATACTCTCCTGTGCATTCTCTTTTGAGGCTACATGCTTAGACATACATGCAACTCCAAATATTTTCGAATACAACGTGTTGTTTATGAAAAACAAGATAATTTCGCACTACGGAGGATTTCCTTAAAACGTGGTATTCTGACATATTTTTTCGAGATAAAACTCTCCTGTGCATTCCCTTTTGAGGTTACATGCTTAGACATACACGTCACACCAAATCTTTTCGAGTTACAACGTGTGGTTTAGGAAATACAAGATAATTTTGTTCAATGCGTTATTTCTTCTCGTAAAGTTTAAGTGTTTCTAATATGTACGTATTTGTCTTTACTCTGCAATAATGTCTTTCCTTATAACGTGGTATTCTTACATATTCTTGTGAGAAAAAACTCTCCTATGCATTCTCTTTTTAGGCTATACACTTAAACATACACGCAACACCAAAGTTTTTCGAGTTAAACATGTTGTTTAGGAAAAGGAACATAGTTTCACGCGATACAGGATTTCCTTATAACGTGGTATTCTGAGATATTTTTTCGAGAGAAAACTCTCCTGTGCGTTCTGTTTTGAGGCTACATGCTGAGACATATAAGCAACACCAAAGCTTTTCGAGTTACAACGTGTTGGTTAGGAAAAACAAGATAATTTCGCACGATGCAGGATTTCTTTAAAACGTGGTATTCTGACATATTTTTTCGAGAGAAAATTCTCCTGTGGGTTCTCCTTTGAGGCTACATGTTTAGACATACATGCAACACCAAATCTTTTCGAGTTACAATGTGTTGTTTAGGAAATACAAGATAATTTTGTACGATGTGTTATTTCTTCTCGTAAAGTTTAAGTATTTCCAATATGTATGTATTTGTCTTTACTCTGCAACACTGTATTTACTTGTAACGTGGTATTCTTACATATTCTTTTGAGAGAAAACTCTCCTGTGCATTCTCTTTTGAGGCTTCACGCTTAGACATACACGCAACACCAAAGCTTTTCGAGTTAAAATATGTTGTTAAGGAAAAACAAGATAATTTCGCACAATGTGGGATGTCCTTAAAACGTGGTATTCTGACATATTTTTTGAGAGAAAACTCTCCTGTGCGTTCCCTTTTGAGGCTACATGCTTAGACAAACACGCAACACCAAATCTTTTCGAGTTACAACATGGTGTTTAGGAAAAACGAGATAATTTTGCACGATTCTTTATTTCTTCTCATAAAGTTTAAGCATATCTAATACGTAAGAATGTGACTTTACTCTTGCAACACTGTATTTCCTTATAACGTGGTATTCTTACATATACTTTCAAGAGAAAACTCTCCTGTGCATTCTCTTTTGAGGCTACATGATTAGACATACACGCAACACCAAAGCTTTTCAAGTTACAATGTGTTGTTTAGGAAAAACAAGATAATTTCTCATGATGCGGGTTTTCCTTAATACATGGTATTCTGACATATTTTTTCGAGAGAAAACTCTCCTGTGCATTCTCCTTTGAGGCTACACGCTTAGACATAAATGCAACACCAACGCTTTTCGATTTACAACATGTTGTTTAGGAAAAACAAGATAATTTCGCACGGTGCAGGATTTCCTTAAAACGTGGTATCCTGACATGTTTTTTCGAAAGACAATTCTCCTGTGGGTTCTCTTTTGGGGCTTCACGTTTAGACATACACACAGCACCAAATCCTTTTGAGTTACAATGTGTTGTTTAGGAAATACTAGATAATTTTGTACGATGCCTTATTTCTTCTCGTAAAGTTTAAGTATTTCTAATATGTACGTATTTGTCTTTACTCTGTAAAACTGTATTTCCTTGTAACGTGGTATTCTTATATATTCTTTCGAGAGAAAAGTCTCCTGTGCATTCTCTTTTGAGGCTAAACACTTAGACATAAACGCAACACCAAAGCTTTTCGAGTTACAATGTGTTGTTTAGGAAAAACAAGATAATTTCCCACGATGCAAAATTTACTTAAAACGTGGTATTTTGAAATATTTTTTCGAGAGAAAACTCTCCTGTGCGTTCTCTTTTGAAGCTACACGCTTAGACATACACGAAACACCAAATCTTTTTGAGTTACAATGTGTTGTTTAGGAAAAACAAGATAATTTTGCACGATGCGGTATTTCTTCTTGTAAAGTTTAAATATTTCCAATATGTACGTATTTGTCTTTAGTCTGCAACACTGTATTTCCTTATAACGTGGTATTCTTACATATTCTTTCGAGAGGAAACTCTCCTGTGCGTTCTCTTTTGAGGCTGCATGCTTAGACAAAAACGCAACACAAAAGCTTTTCGAGTTACAACAAGTTGTTTAGGAAAAAAAAAGATAATTTCGCACGATGCAGGATTTCCGTAAAATGTGGAATTCTGACATTTTTTCGAGAGAAAACTCTCCTGTGCATTCTCTTTTGAGGCTACACGCTGAGACATACAAGCAACACCAAAACTTATCGAGTTACAAAGTGTTGTTTAGGAAAAACAAGATTATTTTGTGTGATGCGTTATTTCTTCTTGTAAAGTTTAAGTATTTCCAATATGTATGTATTTGTCTTTAATCTGCAACACTGTATTTCCTTATAACGTGGTATTCTTACATATTCTTTCGAGAGAAAACTCTTCTGTGCGTTCTCTTTTGAGGCTACACGCTTAGACATACACGCAACACCAAAGCTTTTCGAGTTACAACGTGTTGTTTAAGAAAAACAAGATAATTTCGCAGGATGCGGGATTTCCGTAAAACGTGGTATTCTGACATATTTTTGGAGAGAAAACTCTCCTTGGCGTTCTCTTTTGAGGGTACAAGATTAGACATAGATGCAAACCAAATCATTTCGAGTTACAACGTGTTGTTTAGGAAATACAAGATAATTTTATACGATGCTTTATTTCTTCTCGTAATGTTTAAGTATTTCTAATACGTATGTATTTGTCTGTACTCTGCAACACTGTATTTCCTTGTAACGTGGTATTCTTACATATTCTTTCCATAGAAAACTCTCCTGTGCATTCTCTTTTGAGGCTACATGCTTAGACATTCAGGCATCACCAAAGCTTTTCGAGTTGCAACGTGTTGTTTAGGAAAAAAAAAGATAATTTCGAAATATGCGGGATGTACTTAAAACGTGGTATTCTGACATATTTTGTCGAGAGAAAATTCTCCCGTGGGTTCTCTTTTGAGGCTACACGTTTAGACATACACGCAACATCAAATCTTTTCGAGTTACCACGTGTTGTTTAGGAAAAACAAGATAATTTTGCACTATGCTTTATTTCTTCTCATAAAGTTTAAGTATATCTAATACGTAAGTATTTGTCTTTACTCTTGAAACACTGTATTTCCTTATAACGTGGTATTCTTACATATTCTTTCAAGAGAAAACTCTCCTGTGCATTCTCCTTTGAGGCTACACGCTTAGACATATAGGCAACACCAAAGCTTTTCAAGTTACAACGTGCTGTTTAGGAAAAACAAGATAATTTCGCACAATGAGGGATTTCCTTAAAATGTGGTATTCTGACATATTTTTTTGGAAGGAAAAGTCTCCTGTGCGTTCTCTTTTACGGCTACAAGCTTAGACATACAGGCAACAACAAATCTTTTCCAATTTCAACTTGTTGTTTAGGAAATACAAGATAATTTTGTACGGAGCGTTATTTCTTCTCATAAAGTTAAGTATTTCTAATACGTACGTATTTGTCTTTACTCTGCAACACTTTATTTCCTTGTAACGTGGTATCCTTACATATTCTTTCGAGAGAAAACTGTCCTGTGCCTTCTCTTTTAAGGCTACACACTTAGATATACACGCAACAACAAATCATTTCGAGTTACAACGTGTTGTTTAGGAAATGCAAGATAATTTTTTACGATGCGTTATTTCTTCTAGTAAAGTTTAAGTATTTCTAATACGTACGTATTTGTCTTTACAACAATCTATTTCCTAGTAACGTGGTACTCTTACATATTCTTTGGAGGGAAAACTGTCCTGTGCCTTCTCTTTTGAGGCTACACACTTAGACATACACGCAACACCAAATCTTTTCGAGTTACAACGTGTTGTTTAGGAAATACAAGATAATTTTGCACTATGCGTTATTTCTTCATGTAAAGTTTAAGTATTTCTAATGCATACATATTTGTCTTTAATCTGCAACACTGTATTTCCTTATAACGTGGTATTCTTACATATTCTTTCGAGAGAAACTTCTGCTGTGCATTCTCTTTTGAGGCTACACGCTTAGACATACATGCAATACCAAAGCATTTCGAGTTACAACGTGCTGTTTAGGAAAAGCAAGATAATTTCTCACGTTGCGGGATTTCTTTAAAAAGTGGTATTCTGACATATATTTTCGAGAGAAAATTCTCCTGTGCATTCTCTTTTGAGGCTACAAGCTTAGACATACACGCAACAACAAATCCTTTCGATTTACAACGTGTTGTTTAGGAAAAACAAGATAATATTGCACTATGCCTTATTTCTTCTCATAAAGTTTAAGTATTTCCAATTCGTACGCATTTGTCTTTACTCTGCAACACTGTATTTCCTTATAATGTGGTATTCTTATATATTCTTTCGAGAGAAAACTCTCCTGTGTGTTCTCTTTTGAGGCTACATGCTTAGACATACACGCAACACCAAATCTTTTCGAGTTACAACGTGTTGTTTAGGAAACACAAGATAATTTTGCACGATGCGGGATTTCCTTAAAACCTGGTATTCTGACATGTTTTTTTTCCAGAGGAAACTCTACTGTGCGTTCCCTTTTGAGGCTACACGCTTAGACATATATGCCACACCAAATCTTTTCGAGTTACAACGTGTTGTTTAGGAAATACAAGATAATTTTGAACTTTGTGTTATTTCTTCTCGTAAAATTGAAGTATTTCTAATATGTACGTATTTGTCTTTACTCTGCAAAACTGTTTTTCCTTGTAACGTGGTATTCTTACATATTCTTTCGAGAGAAAACTGTCCTGTGCCTTCTCTTTTGAGGCTACACACTTAGACATACACGCAACACCAAATCTTTTTGAGTTACAACGTGTTGTTTAGGAAATACAAGATAATTTTTTACGATGCGTTATTTCTTCTCGTAAAGTTTAAGTATTTCTAATACGTACGTATTTGTCTTTATTCTGTAACACTTTATTTCCTTATAATGTGATATTCATATACATTCTTTCGAGATAAAACTCTCCTGTGCCTTCTCTTTTGAGTCTACACGCTTAGACATACAAGCAACACCAAAGGTTTTCGAGTTACAACGTGTTGTTTAGGAAAAACAAGATAATTTCACACGATGTGGGATTTCCATAAAACGTGGTATTCTGATATATTTTTTCGAGAGAAAATTCTCTTGTGGGTTCTCTTTTGAGGCTACATGTTTAGACATACACGCAACACCAAATGTTTTTGAGTTACAACGTGTTATTTAGGAAATACAAGAAAATTTTGTACGATGCGTTATTTCTTCTCATAAAGTTTAAGTTTTTTTATTATTATTCGATATAATTTATTTACATTTCAAATGATTTCCCCTTTTCTAGCCCCCCCACTCCCCAAAAGTCCCGCAAGCCCCCTTCTCTTCCCCTGTCCTCCCACCCACCCCTTCCCACTTCCCTGTTCTGGTTTTGCTGAATACTGTTTCACTGAGTCTTTCCAGAACCAGGGGCCACTCCTCCTTTCTTCTTGTACCTCATTTGATGTGTGGATTATGTTTTGGGTATTCCAGTTTTCTAGGTTAATATCCACTTATTAGTGAGTGCATACCATGATTCACCTTTTGAGTCTGGGTTACCTCACTTAGTATGATATTCTCTAGCTCCATCCATTTGCCTAAGAATTTCATGAATTCATTGTTTCTAATGGCTGAATAGTACTCCATTGTGTAGATATACCACATTTTTTGCATCCACTCTTCTGTTGAGGGATACCTGGGTTCTTTCCAGCATCTGGCAATTACAAATAGGGCTGCTATGAACATAGTAGAACATGTATCCTTATTACATGGTGGGGAGTCTTCTGGGTATATGCCCAGGAGTGGTATAGCAGGATCTTCTGGAAGTAAGGTGCCCAGTTTTCGGAGGAACCGCCAGACTGATTTCCAGAGTGGTTGTACCAATTTGCAACCCCACCAGCAGTGGAGGAGTGTTCCTCTTTCTCCACACCCTCTCCAACACCTGCTGTCTCCTGAATTTTTAATCTTAGCCATTCTGACTGGTGTAAGATGAAATCTTAGGGTTGTTTTGATTTGCATTTCCCTAATGACTAATGAGGTTGAGCATTTTTTAAGATGCTTCTCTGCCATCCAAAGTTCTTCAGGTGAGAATTCTTTGTTTAACTCTGCACCCCATTTTTTAATAGGGTTGTTTGGTTTTCTGGAGTCTAACTTCTTGAGTTCTTTATATATATTGGATATTAGCCCTCTATCTGATGTAGGATTGGTGAAGATCTTTTCCCAATTTGTTGGTTGTCGATTTGTCCTCTTGATGGTGTCCTTTGCCTTACAGAAACTTTGTAATTTTATGAGGTCCCATTTGTCAATTCTTGCTCTTAGAGCATACGCTATTGGTGTTCTGTTCAGAAACTTTCTCCCTGTACCGATGTCCTCAAGGGTCTTCCCCAGTTTTTTTTCTATTAGCTTCAGAGTGTCTGGCTTTATGTGGAGGTCCTTGATCCATTTGGATTTGAGCTTAGTACAAGGAGACAAGGATGGATCAATTCGCATTCTTCTGCATGCTGACCTCCAGTTGAACCAGCACCATTTGTTGAAAAGGCTATCTTTTTTCCATTGGATGTTTTCAGACTCTTTGTCGAGGATCAAGTGGCCATAGGTGTGTGGGTTCATTTCTGGATCTTCAATCCTGTTCCATTGATCCTCCTGCCTGTCACTGTACCAATACCATGCAGTTTTTAACACTATTGCTCTGTAGTATTGCTTGAGGTCAGGGATACTGATTCCCCCAGATTTCCTTTTGTTGCTGAGAATAGTTTTAGCTATCCTGGGATTTTTGTTGTTCCAGATGAATTTGATAATTGCTCTTTCTAACTCTGTGAAGAATTGAGTTGGGATTTTGATGGGTATTGCATTGAATCTGTATAGTGCTTTAGACAAAATGGCCATTTTAACTATATTGATTCTGCCGATCCATGAGCATGGGAGGAAACGTACATATTTGTCTTTATTCTGCAACACTGTATTTCCTTATAACGTGGTATTCTTACATATTCTTTTGAGAGAAACCTCTCCTGTGCGTTCTCTTTTGAGGCTGCACCCTTAGACATACAAGCAACACCAAAGATTTTCAAGTTACAACGTGTTGATTAGGGAAAACAAGATAATTTCGCACTATGAGGGATTTCCTTAAAATGTGGTATTTTGACATATTTTTTTCGAGGGAAAACTCTCCTGTGCGTTCCCTTTTGAGGCTACAGGCTTAGACATATACGCCACACCAAATCTTTTCGAGTTACAACGTGTTGTTTAGGAAATACAAGATAATTTTGTACGATGTGTTATTTCTTCTCGTAATGTTTAAGTATTTCTAATAGGTACATATTTGTCTTTACTCTGCAACACTGTATTTCCTTATAACATGGTATTCTTACATATTCTTTTGAGAGAAAACTCTCCTATACGTTCTCTTTTGAAGCTACAAGCTTAGACATACACGCAACACCAAAGCTTTTCGAGTTAAAACGTGTTGTTTTGGAAAAACAAAATAATTTCGCACGATGCGGGATTTCCTTAAAATGTGGTATTCTGTCATATTATTTTGAGAGAAAACTATCCTGAGCGTTCTCTTTTGAGGCTACACGCTTAGTCATACACGCAACACCAAATCTTTTCTAGTTACAACGTGTTTTTTAGGAAAAACAATATAATTTTGCATGATGCGGGATTTCTTCTCGTAAAGTTTAAGTATTTCAAATACGTTCATATATGTCTTTACTCTGCAACACTGTATTTCCTCATAACGTGTTATTCTTACATATTCTTTTGGGAGAAAACTCTCCTGTGCATTCTCTTTTGAGGCTACAAAGTTAGATATACACGCAACACCAAAGCTTTCCAGTTACAATGTGTTGTTATGAAAAACATGATAATTTTGCAAGATGCGGGATTTTCTTAAAACGTAGTATTCTGACTTATTATTTCGAGAGAAAATTCTCCTGTGGGTTCTCTTTTGAGGCTATACCCTTAGACATACACGCAAGACCAAATCTTTTTGAATTACAACGTGTTGTTTAGGAAAAACAAGATAATTTTGCACGATGAGGGATTTCTTCTCATAAAGTTTAAGTATTTCTAATAGGTATATAATTGTCTTTACTCTGCAACACTGTATTTCCTTATAACGTGGTAATATTAAATATTCTTTCAAGAGCAAACTCTCCTCTGTGTTCTCTTTTGAGGCTACACGCTTAGACATACACGCACCACCAAAGATTTTCGAGTTACAACGTGTTATTTAGGAAATACAAGATAATTTTGTACAATGCGTTATTTCTTCTCTTACAGTTTAAGTATTTCTAATACGTACGTATTTGTCTTTACTCTGCAACACACTATTTCCTTGTAATGTGGTATTCTTACATATTCTTTAGAGAGGAAACTCTCTTGTGTATTCTCTTTTGAGGCTACACGCATAGACATACACGCAACACCAAAGCTTTTTGAGTTACAACGTGTTGTTCAGGAAAAAAAAAAAGATAATTTCGCACGATGTGGGATTTCCTTAAAACGTGGTGTTCTGACATATTTTTTGAAAGAAAATTCTACTGTGGGTTCTCTTTTGAGGCTACACGTGTAGACAACACGCAACACCAAAACTAATCGAGTTACAACGTGTTGTTTAGGAAATACAAGATAATTTTGTATGATGCGTTATTTCTTCTCGTAAAGTTTAAGTATTTCTAAAAGTACGTATTTGGCTGCAACACTATATTTCCTTACAACATGGTATTCTTACATATTCTTTAAAGAGCAATCTATCCTGTGTGTTCTCTTTTTAGGCTACACGCTTAGATATACACGCAACAACAAAGCATTTCCAGTTACAACGTGTTGTTTAGGAAAAACAAGATAATTTAGCACGATGCGGGATTTCCTTAAAACATGGTATTCGACATATTTTTTTGAGAAAAAATTCTCCTCTGGGTTCTCCTTTGAGGCTACACGCTTAGACATACACACAACACCAAATCTTTTTGAGTTACAACGTGTTGTTTAGTAAATACAAGATAATTTTGTACGATGCGTTATTTCCTCTCGTAAAGTTTAAGTATTTCTAATAGGTACATATTTGTCTTTACTCTGCAGCACTGTATTTCCTTATAACGTGGTATTCTTACATATTCTTTCGAGAGAAAACTCTCCTGTGTATTCTCTTTTGAGGCTGCACCCTTAGACATACACGCAACACCAAAGCTTTTCGAGCTACAACGTGTTGTTTAGGAAAAACAAGATAATTTCGCACTATGCGGGATTTCCTTAAACGTGGTATTCTGACATATATTTTTGAGGGAAAAATTCTCTTGTGGGTCCTCTTTTGAGGCTACACGCTTAGACATACACGCAACACCAAATATTTTTGAGTTACAACTTGTTGTTTAGGAAATACAAGATAATTTTGTATGATGCGTTATTTCTTCTTGTAAAGTTTAAGTATTTCTAATAGGTACATATTTGTCCTTACTCTGCAACACTGTATTTCCTTATAACGTGGTATTCTTACATATTCTTTCGAGAGAAAACTGTCCTGTGCATTCTCTTTTTCGGCTACACGCTTAGACATACACGCAACACCAAAGCTTTTCGAGTTACAACGTGTCGTTTAGGAAAAACAAGATAATTTCGCATGATGTGGGATTTCCTTAAAACATGGTATTCTCACATATTTTTCGAGAGAAAACTCTCCTGTGCATTCTCTTTTGAGGCTACACGCTTACTCATACATGCACCACCAAATCTTTTCGAGTTACAAAGTGTTGTTTAGGAAAAACAAGATAATTTTGCACGGTGCGTTATTTCTTCTTGTAAAGTTTAAGTATTTCTAATAGGTACATATTTTTCTTTACTCTGCAACACTGTATTTCCTTATAACGTGGTAATCTAACATATTCTATCGAGAGCAAACTCTCCTGTGTGTTCCCTTTTGAGGCTAAACTCTTAGACATACACGCAACACCAAAGCTTTTCGAGTTACATCGTGTTGTTTAGGAAAAACAAGATAATTTCGTACGATGCGGGATTTCCATAAAACGTGGTATTCTGACATATTTTTTCGAGAGAAAATTCTCCTGTGATTTCTCTTTGGAGGCTACACCTTTAGACATACACGCAACACCAAATCTTTTCAAGTTACAACGTGTTGTTTAGGAAATACAAGATAATTTTGTAAGATGCGTTATTTCTACTCATAAAGTTTAAGTATTTCTAATACGTATGTATATGTATTTACTCTGCAACACTGTATTTCCTTATAACGTGGTATGCTTACATATTCTTTCGAGAGAAAACTCTTCTGTGCATTCTCTTTTGAGGCTACACGCATAGACATACACACAACACCAAATCTTTTCGAGTTACAATGTGTTGTTTAGGAAATACAAAATAATTTTGTACGATGCGGGATTTCCTTAAAACGTGGTATTCTGACATATTGTTTCCAGGGAAAACTCTCCTGTGTGTTCTCTTTTGAGGATACAACCTTAGACATACACGCAACACCAAAGCTTTTAGAGTTACAACGTGTTGTTTAGGAAAAACAAGATAATTTCGCACGATGCGGTATTTCCTTGAAACGTGGTATTCTGCCATATTTTTTCGAGAGAAAATTCTCCTGGGGGGGTCCTCTTTTGAGGTTACTTGTATAGACATACACGCAACAGCAAATCTTTTCGAGTTACAACGTGTTGTTTAAGAAATACAAGATAATTTTATACGATGCGCTATTTCTTCTCGTAAAGTTTAAGTATTTCTAATATGTATTTGTCTTTACTCTGCAACACTGTATTTCCTTATAACGTGGTATTCTTACATATTCTTTTGATAGAAAACTCTCCTGTGCATTCTCTTTTGAGGCTACATGCTTAGATATACATGCAACACCAAAGATTTTCAATTTAAAACATGTTGTTTATGAAAAATAAGATAATTTCGCACGATGCAGGGTTTCCTTAAAACGTGGAGTTATGACATATTTTTTTGAGAGAAAATTCTCCTGTGGGTTCTCATTTGAGGCTACACGTGTAGACATACATGCAACACCAAATCTTATCGAGATACAACGTGTTGTTTAGGAAATACAAATCAATTTTGTGTGATGCGTTATTTCTTCACGTAAAGTTAGGTATTTCTAATACGTACGTATTTTTCTTTACTCTGCAACACTGTATTTCATTATAACGTGGTAATCTTACATATTCTTTCGAGAGGAAACTCTCCTGTGTGTTCTCTTTTGAGGCTACACGAATAGACATAAACGCAACACCAAAGCTTTTCGAGTTACAACGTGTTGTTTAGGAAAAACAAGATAATTTCGCACGATGTGGGATTTCTTAAAACATGATATTCTGACATATTTTTTCGAAATAAAATTCTCCTGTGGGTTCTCTTTTGAAGCTACACGCTTAGACATACACGCAACACCAAATCCTTTTGCGTTACAACGTGTTGATTAGGAAAAACAAGATAATTTTTCACGATGCGTTATTTCTTCTTGTAAAGTTTAAGTATTTCTAATAGGTACATATTTGTCTTTACTCTGAAACACTGTATTTCCTTATAACGTGGTAATCTTACATATTCTTTCGAGAGCAAACTCTCCTGTGTGTTCTCTTTTGAGGCTACACGCTTAGACATACATGCAACACCAAAGCTTTTCGAGTTACAACATGTTGTTTAGGAAAAACAAGATAATTTCGCATGATGCGGGATTTCCTTAAAATGTGGTATTCTGACTTATTTTTTCGAGAGAAAATTCTCCTGTGGGTTCTCTATTGAGGCTAAACGTTTAGACATACATGCAACACCAAATGTTTTCGAGTAACAATGTGTTGTTTAGGAAATAAAAGATAATTTTGTACGATGTTTTATTTCTTCTCATAAAATTTAAGTATTTCTAATACGTATGTACTTGTCTTTACTCTGCAACACTTATTTCCCTATAACGTGGTATTCTTACATATTCTTTCGAGAGAAAACTCTCTGGTGCGTTCTGTTTTGAGGCTACATGCTTAGACATACACGCAACACCAAAGCTTTTCGAGTTACAACGTGTTGTTTAAGAAAAACAAGATAATTTCGTACGATGCGGGATTTCCTTAAAACGTAGTATTCTGAGATATGTTTTCGAGAGAAAACTCTCCTGTGCATTCTATTTTGAGGCTCCAAGCTTAGACATACACGCAACACCAAATCTTTTCGAGTTACAACATGTTGTTTAGGAAATACAAGATAATTTTGCGCGATGCGTTTTTTCTTCTCGTAAAGTTTAAGTATTTCCAATATGTACGTATTTGTCTTTACTCTGTAACTCTGTATTTCCTTATAACGTGGTATTCTTACATATTCTTTCGATAGAAAACTCTCCTGTGCATTCTCTTTTGAGGCTACACGCATAGACATACACGCAACACCAAAGCATTTCGAGTTAAAACGTGTTGTTTAGAAAAAAACAGATAATTTTGCACTATGCGGGATTTCCTTAAAAGGTGGTATTCTGATATATTTTTTCGAGAGAAAATTCTCCTGTGGGTTGTCTTTTGAGGCTACACGTTTAGACATACACGCAACACCAAATCTTTTCGAGTTACAACTTGTTGTTTAGGAAATACCAGATAATTTGGTACGATGCATTATTTCTTCTCGTAAAGGTTAAGTATTTCTAGTATGTACGTATTTGTCTTTACTCTGCAAAACTGTATTTCCTTATAACGTGGTATTCTTACATATTCTTTTTTTTTTTTTTGGAAAGGAAAGGCTTTATTTGGTTCACAGGTTTCAGGCCACTGTCAAGGAAAATCAAGGTGGGATCTTTTTTTTTTAATATATTTTTTTATTCGATATAATTTATTTACATTTCAAATGGTTTCCCATTTTCTAGCCCCCCGCACTCCCCGAAAGTCCTGTAAGCCCGCTTCTCTTCCCCTGTCCTCCCACCCACCCCTTCCCACTTCCCCGTTCTGGTTTTGCCGAATACTGTTTCACTGAGTCTTTCCCGAGCCAGGGGCCACTCCTCCTTTCTTCTTGTACCTCATTTGATGTGTGGATTATGTTTTGGGTATTTCAGTTTTCTAGGTTAATATCCACTTATTAGTGAGTGCATACCATGATTCACCTTTTGAGTCTGGGTTACCTCACTTAGTATGATGTTCTCTAGCTCCATCCATTTGCCTAAGAATTTCATGAATTCATTGTTTCTAATGGCTGACTAGTACTCCATTGTGTAGATATACCACATTTTTTGCATCCACTCTTCTGTTGAGGGATACCTGGGTTCTTTCCAGCATCTGGCAATTATAAATAGGGCTGCTATGAACATAGTAGAGCATGTATCCTTATTACATGGTGGGGAGTCTTCTGGGTATATGCACAGGAGTGGTATAGCAGGATCTTCTGGAAGTGAGGTGCCCAGTTTTCGGAGGAACCGCCAGACTGTTTTCCAGATTGGTTGTACCAATTTGCAACCACACCAGAAGTGGAGGAATGTTCCTCTTTCTCCACACCCTCTCCAACACTTGCTGTCTCCTGAATTTTTAATCTTAGCCATTCTGACTGGTGTAAGATGAAATCTTAGGGTTGTTTTGATTTGCATTTCTCTAATGACTAATGAAGTTGAGCATTTTTTAAGATGCTTCTCTGCCATCCGAAGTTCTTCAGGTGAGAATCCTTTGTTTAACTCTGTACCCCATTTTTTAATAGGGTTGTTCGGATTTCTGGAGTTTAACTTCTTGACTTCTTTATATATATTGGATATTAGCCCTCTATCTGATGTAGGATTGGTGAAGATCTTTTTCCAATTTGTTGGTTGCCGATTTGTCCTCTTGATGGTGTCCTTTGCCTTACGGAAACTTTGTAATTTTATGAGGTCCCATTTGTCAATTCTTGCTCTTAGAGCATACGCTATTGGTGTTCCGTTCAGAAACTTTCTCCCTGTACCGATGTCCTCAAGGGTCTTCCCCAGTTTCTTTTCTAGTAGCTTCAGAGTGTCTGGCTTTATGTGGAGGTCCTTGATCCATTTGGATTTGAGCTTAGTACAAGGAGACAAGGATGGATCAATTCGCACTCTTCTGCATGGTGACCTCCAGTTGAAACAGCACCATTTGCTGAAAAGGCTATCTTTTTTCCATTGGATGTTTTCAGCCTCTTTGTCGAGGATCAAGTGGCCATAGGTGTGTGGGTTCATTTCTGGATCTTCAATCCTGTTCCATTGATCCTCCTGCCTGTCACTGTACCAATACCATGCAGTTTTTAACACTATTGCTCTGTAGTATTGCTTGAGGTCAGGGATACTGATTCCCCCAGATTTTCTTTTGTTGCTGAGAATAGTTTTAGCTATCCTGGGTTTTTTGTTGTTCCAGATGAATTTAAAAATTGCTCTTTCTAACTCTGCAAAGAATTGAGTTGGGATTTTGATGGGTATTGCATTGAATCTGTATATTGCTTTTGGCAAAATGGCCATTTTAACTATATTGATTCTAACGATCCCTGAGCATGGGAGGTTTTCCCATTTTTGAGGTCTTCTTCCATTTCCTTCTTCAGAGTCTTGAAGTTCTTGTCATACAGATCTTTCACATGTTTGGTAAGAGTCACCCCAAGATACTTTATACTGTTTGTGGCTATTGTGAAGGGGGTCATTTCCCTAATTTCTTTCTCAGTCTGCTTATCCTTTGAGTATAGGAAGGCCACTGATTTGCTAGAGTTGATTTTATAACCTGCCACTTTGCTGAAGTTGTTTATCAGCTGTAGGAGCTCACTAGTGGAGTTTTTTGGGTCACTTAGGTAGACGATCATGTCGTCTGCAAATAATGATAGTTTTACTTCTTCCTTTCCAATTTGTATCCCTTTGACCTCCTTATGTTGTCGAATTGCCCGAGCTAGTACCTCAAGTACAATATTGAAAAGGTAAGGAGAAAGGGGGCAGCTTTGTCTGGTCCCTGATTTCAGTGGGAATGCTTCAAGTTTCTCTCCATTTAGTTTGATGCTGGCTACCGGTTTGCTGTATATTGCTTTTACTATGTTTAGGTATGGGCCTTGAATTCCTGTTCTCTCCAAGACTTTAAGCATGAAAGGATGCTGAATTTTGTCAAATGCTTTTTCAGCATCCAATGAAATGACCATGTGGTTTTGTTCTTTGAGTTTGTTCATGTAGTGGATTGTATTGATGGATTTCTGTATATTGAACCAACCCTGCATTCCCGGGATAAAGCCTACTTGATCATGGTGGATGATCGTTTTGATGTGTTCTTGGATTCGGTTGGCAAGAATTTTATTTAGTATTTTTGCATCGATGTTCATAAGGGAAATTGGTCTGAAGTTCTCTTTCTTTGTTGGATCTTTGTGTGGCTTTGGTATCAGTGTAATTGTGGCTTCGTAGAAGGAATTGGGTAGTGTTCCTTCTGTTTCTATTTTGTGGAATAGTTTTAAGAGTATTGGTGTTAACTCTTCTTTGAAGGTCTGGTAGAATTCTGCACTGAAGCCATCTGGTCCTGTGCTTTTTTTGGTTGGAAGACTTTCTATGACTCCTTCTATTTCTTTAGGCATTATGGGACTGTTTAGATGGTCTAGTTGGTCCTGATTTAATTTTGGTATTTGGTATCTGTCAAGGAAATTGTCCATTTCCTCCAGATTCTCCAGTTGTGTTGAGTACAGGCTCTTGTAGTAGGATCTGATGTTTTTTGGATTTCCTCAGTTTCCGTTGTTATATCTCCCATTTCATTTCTAAGTTTGTTAATTTGGATACTTTCTCTGTGCCCTTTGGTCAGTCTGGCTAAGGGTTTATCTATCTTGTTGATTTTCTCAAAGAACCAGCTCCTGCTTTGTTGATTTTTTGTATGGTTCTCTTTGTTTCTACTTGATTGATTTCGGCCCTGAGTTTGATGATTTCCTGACTTCTACTCCTCCTGGGTGAAATAGCTTCTTTTTGTTCTAGAGCTTTCAGGTGTGTCATTAAGCTGGTAATGTATGCTCTCTCCGTTTTCTTTTTGGAGGCACTCAGGGCTATGAGTTTTCCTCTTAGCACTGCTTTCATTGTGTCCCATAGATTTGGGTATGTTGTGTTTTCATTTTCATTGTGTTCTAAAAAGTCTTTAATTTCTTTCTTTATTTCTTCCTTGACCAAGGTATCATTGAGTAGAATATTGTTCAGTTTCCACGTGTATGTGGGTTTTCTGTTGTTTCTGTTGCTATTGAAGACCACTTTTACTCCATAGTGATCAGATAGGAGGCATGGGATTAGTTCTATCTTCTTATACTTGTTGAGGTCTGTCTTGTGACCAATTATATGGTCGATTTTGGAGAAGGTACCATGAGGTGCTGAGAAAAAGGTATATTCTTTTGTTTTAAGATAGAATGTTCTATATATATCTGTTAAATCTAATTGGTCCAAAGCTTCAATTAGTTTCATTGTGTCCCTGTTTAGTTTCTGTTTTCCTGATCGGTCCATTGAGGAAAGTGCAGTGTTGAAGTCACCCACAATTATTGTGTTAGGTGCAATGTGTGCTTTTAGTTTTAATAAAGTTTCTTTTACGAAAGAGGGTGCCCTTGCATTTGGGGCATAGATGTTCAGGATTGACAGTTCTTCTTTTTGTATTTTTCCTTTGACCAGCAAGAAGTGTCCCTCAGAGTCTCTTTTGATGACTTTGGATTGAAAGTCAATTTTATCTGATATTAAAATGGCTACTCCAGCTTGTTTCCTGAGACCATTTGCTTGTAAAATTGTCTTCCAGCCTTTTATTCTAAGGTAGTGTTTGTCTTTGACCCTGAGGTGTGTTTCCTGTAAGCAGCAAAATGTAGGGTCCTGTTTATGTATCCAGTCAGTTAGTCTGTGTCTTTTTATTGGGGCATTTTAAGTCCATTGATGTTAAGAGATATTAAGGAATAGTGATTGTTACTTCCTATCATTTTTGACGTTATTTTTTAAATTTGCTTGCTTAACATCTTTTGGGTTTGATGAAAGGTTACTATCTTGCTTTTTCCAGGGTGAAGTTTCCCTCCTTGTATTGGTGTTGTCCTCCTATTATCCTTTTTAGGGCTGGGTTTGTAGATATATATTGGGTAAACTTGGTTTTGTCATGAAATATCTTAGTTTCTCCATCTATGGTGATTGAGAGTTTTGCTGGGTATAGTAGTTTTGGTTGGCATTTGTGTTCTCTTAGAGTCTGCATGAGATCTGCCCAGGACCTTCTAGCCTTCATAGTCTCAGGTGAAAAGTCTGCTGTGATTCTGATAGGTCTTCCTTTATATGTTACTTGGCCTTTTTCTCTTACTGCGTTTAGTATTCTTTCTTTGTTTAGAACATTTGGTGTTTTGATTATTATGTGTCGGGAAGTATTTCTGTTCTGGTCCAGTCTCTTTGGAGTTCTGTAGGCTTCTTGTATATTCATGGGCATCTCTCTCTTTAGGTTAGGGAAGTTTTCTTCCATAATTTTATTGAAGATATTTGCTGGCCCTTTAAGTTGTAAATCTTCAGTCTCATCTATGCCTATAATCCTTAGGTTTGGTCTTCTCATTGTGTCCTGGATTTCCTGGATATTTTGGGTTACAAGCTTTTTGCATTTTGCATTTTCTTTAACTGTTGAGTCCATGGTTTCTATGGAATCTTCAGCAAATGAGATTCTTTCTTCTATCTCTTGAATTCTGTTGTTGATATTTGCATCTCTGTCCCCTGATATCTTCCCAAGGCTTTCTATCTCCAAAGTTGTCTTTACTCTGCAACTCTGTATTTCCTTATAACGTGGTTTTCTTACATATTCTTTCGAGAGAACTCTCCTGTGCGTTCTCTTTTGAGGCTACACGCTTAGACATATTTGCAACAACAAAGCTTTTCGATTTACAACGTGTTGTTTAGGAAAAACATGATAATTTCGCACGTTGCGGGATTTCCTTAAAACGTGGTATTCTGACATATTTTTTAGAGAGAAAATTCTCCTTTGGGTTCTCTTTTGAGGCTACATATTTAGACATACACGCAACACCAAATCTTTTCGAGTTACAACGTGTTGTTTAGGAAATACACGATAATTTTGTAGGATGAGTTATTTCTTCTTGTAAAGTTTAAGTATTTCTAATACGTACGTATTTGTCTTTACTCTGCAACACTGTATTTCCTAATAACGTTGTATTCTTACATATTCTTTAGAGAGAAAACTCTCCTGTGTGTTCGCTTTTGAGGCTCCACGCATAGACAAAAATGCAACACCAAAGCTTTTCGAGTTAAAACGTGTTGTTTAGGAAAAACAAGATAATTTCGCACAATGCAGTATTTCCTTAAAACGTGGTATTCTGAAATATTTTTTCGAGCGAAAACTCTCCTGTGTGTTCTCTTTTGAGGCTACATGCTTAGTCATACACGCAACACCAAATCTTTTCAATTTACATCTTGTTGTTAAGGAAATACAAGATAATTTTGTACGATGCGTTATTTCTTCTTGTAATGATTAAGTATTTTCAATACATACGTATTTGTCTTTACTCTGCAACACTGTATTTCTTTTTAACGTGGAATTCTTACATATTCTTTGTGAGAAAACTCTCTTGTGCGTTCACTTTTGAGGCTACACCCTTAGACATACACGCAACACTAAAGCTTTTCGACTTACAACGTGTTGCTTAGGAAAAAACAAGATAATTTCACAAGATGCATTATTTCCTTAAAACATCGTTTTCTGACATATTTTTTCGAGAGAAAATTCTCCTATGGGTTCTCTTTTGAGGAAACACATTTAGACATACACGCAGCAGCAAATCTTTTTGACTTACAACGTGTTGTTTAGGAAATACAAGATAATTATGTGCGATCCGTTACTTCTTCTCGAAGAGTTTAAGTTTTTCTAATATGTACGTATTTGTCTTTACTCTGCCACACTGTATTTCCTTATAACGTGGTATTCTTACATATTCTTGTGAGAGAAAATTCTCCTGTGCGTTCTCTTTTGAGGCTACATGCTTGGACATACACGGAACACCAAAGCTTTTCGAGTTACAATGTGTTGTTTAGGAAAAACAAGTTAATTTCGAATGATGCGGGATTTCCTTAAAACGTGGTATTCTGACATATATTTTCGAGAGAAAACACTCCTGTGCAATCTATTTTGAGGCTCCAAACTTAGACATACACGGAATACCAAATCTTTTCGAGTTACAACATGTTGTTTAGGGAAAACAAGATAATTTTGCACGATGCGTTATTTCTTCTCATAAAATTTAAGTATTTCCAATATGTACTTATATGTCTTTACTCTGCAACTCTGTATTTCCTTATAACGTGCTATTCTTACATATTCTTTTGAGAGAAAACTCTCCAGTGCGTTCACTTTTGAGGCTTCACGCTTAGACATACATGCAACACCAAAGCTTTTCGAGTTACAACGTGTTGTTTAGGAAAAACAAGATAATTTTGTAGGATGCGTTATTTCTTCTTGTAAAGTTTAAGTATTTCCAATACATACGTATTAGTCTTTACTCTGCAACACTGTATTTCCTTATAACATGGAATTCTTACATATTACTTCGAGAGAAAAACTCTACTGTTCATTCTCTTTTGAGGCTACACGCTCAGACATCCACGCAACACCAACGCTTTTCGAGTTACAACGTGTTGTTTAGAAAAAACAAGATAATATCGCAAAATCAAGAATTTCTTTGAAGCGTGGTATTCTGCCATATTTTTTCGAGAGAAATTTCTCCTGTGGGTCCTCTTTTGAGGCTACATGTTTAGTCATACACGCAACACCAAATCTTTTCGAGTTACAACTTGTTGTTTAGGAAATACAAGATAATTTTTTACGATGCGTTATTTCTTCTCGTAAAGTTTAAGTATTACCAATACGTACGTATTTGTCTTTACTCGGCAACACTGTATTTCATTAAACTTTACAAGAAGAAATAACGTGGTATTCTTACATATTCTTTCGAGAGAAAACTCTCCTGTGCATTCTCTTTTGAGGCTCCACGTTTAGACATACACGCAACACCAAAGCTTTTCGAGTTACAAAGTGTTGTTTAAGAAAAACAAGATAATTTCGCACGATGCGGGATTTCCTTAAAACGTGGTATTCTGACATATTTTTTCGAGAGAAAATTCTCCTGTGGGTTCTCTGTTGAGGCTACACCTTTAGACATAAACACAACAGCAAATCTTTTCGAATTACAACGTGTTGTTTAGGAAATATAAGATAATATTTTTATGAGGCGTTATTTCTTCTTGTAAAGTTTAAGTATTACTAATAGGGACGTATTTGTCTTTACTCTGCAACACTGTATTTCATTATAACGTGATATTCTTACATATTCATTCGAGAGAAAACTCTCCTGTGCATTCTCTTTTGAGGATAGACGCTTAGACATACACGCCACACAAAAGCTTTTCGAGTTAAAACGTGTTGTTTAGGAAAAACAAGATAATTTCGCACGATGCGGGATTTCCTTAAAACGTGTTATTCCGATATATTTTTTGAGAGAAAATTCTATAGTGGGTTATCTATTGAGGCTACACATTTAGACATACACGCAACACCAATTCTTTTCGAGTTACAACATGTTGTTTAGGAAATACAAGATAATTTTTTATGATGCGCTATTTCTTCTCATAAAGTTTAAGTATTTCTAATAAGTACGTATTTGTCTTTACTCTGCAACACTGTATTTCCTTATAACGTGGTATTTTTACATATTCTTTTGAGAGCAAACTCATCTCTGCATTCTTTTTTGAGGCTACACGCTTAGAAATACACAGAACACCAAATCTTTCCGAATTACAACGCATTGTTTAGGAAAAATAAGATAATTTCGCAAGATGCGGGATCCTTAAAACGTGGTATTCTGACATTTTTTTTCGAGCGAAAACTCTCCTGTGTGTTCTCCTTTGAAGCTACAACCTTAGACATTCACGCAACACCTAATCTTTGTCGAGTTACAACGTGTTTTTTAGGAAAAACAAGATAAATTTGCACGATGCGTTATTTCTTCTTGTAAAGTTTAAGTATTTCTAATACATACATATTTGCCTTTACTCTGCAACACTGTATTTCTTTTTAACGAGGAATTGTTACATATTCTTTGAGAGAAAATTCTCCTGTGCGTTCACATTTGAGGCTAAACGCTTAGATATACACGCAACATCAAATATTTTCGAGTTACAACGTGTTGTTTAGGAAAAAACAAGATATTTTCGCACGATGCGAGATTTCCTTAAAACGTGGTATACTGACATATTTTTTCGAGAGAAAATTCTCCTGTGGGTTGTCTTTTGAGGCTACATCCTTAGACATACACGCAACACCAAATCTTTTCGAGTTACAACGTGTTGTTTAGGAAATACAAGATAATTTGTAAGATGTGTTACTTCTCGTAAAGTTTAAGTATTTCTAATACGTACGTATTTGTATTTACTCTGCAACACTGTATTTCCTTATAACGTGGTATGCTTACATATTCTTTCTAGAGAAAACTCTTCTGTACGTTCCCTGTTGAGGTTACACGCATAGACATCTACGCAACACCAAAGCTTTTCGAGGTAAAACGTGTTGTTTAGGAAAAGCAAGATAATTTCGCAAGGTGCGGGATTTCCTTAAAACATGGTATTCTGACATATTTTTTGAGAAAAAATTCTCCTGTGAGTTCTCTTTTGAGGCTACAATCTTAGACATACACGCAACAAGAAATCTTTTTGAGTTACAACGTGTTGTTTAGGAAAAACCAGATAATTTTGCATGATGCTTTATTTCTTCTCGTAAAGTTTAAGTATTTCCAATACATACTTATTTGTCTTTACTCTGCAACACTGTATTTCCTTATATCGTGGAATTCTTACATATTCTTTCGAGAGAAAACTCTCCTGTGTGTTCTCTTTTGAGGCTATACGCATAGACATAAACGCAACACCAAAGCTTTTCGAGTTACAAGGTGTTGTTTAGGAAATACTAGATAATTTAGTATGATGCGATTTTTCTTCTCGTAAAATTTATGTATTTATAATATGTATGTATTTGTCTTTACTCTGCAACAGTGTATTTCCTTATAACGTGGTATTCTTACATATCTTTCGAGAGAAAATTGTCCTGTGTGTTCACTTTTGAGGCTACACGCTTAGACATACATGGAACACCAAAGTTTTTCGTGTTACAACGTGTTGTTTAGGAAAAAACAATATAATTTCGCATGATGAGGGATTTCCTTAAAACGTGGTATTCTGACATATTTTTTTGAGCGAAAACTCTCCTGTGTGTTCTCTTTTGAGGCTACAACCTTAGACATACACGCAACAAGAAATCTTTTTGAGTTACAACGTGTTGTTTAGGAAAAACAAGATAATTTTGCTCGATGCGTTATTTCTGCTCGTAAAGTTTAAGTATTTCCAATACGTACGTATTTGTCGTTACTCTGCAACACTGTATTTCCTTATAACGTGGTATTCTTACATATTCTTTCGAGAGAAAACTCTAATGTGCATTCTCTTTTGAGGCTACACGCTTAGACATACAAGCAACACCAAAGCTTTTCAAGTTACAACGTGTTGTTTAGGAAAAACAAGATAATTTCGCAGGATGCGGGATTTCCTTAAAACGTGGTATTCTGACATATTTTTTCAAGAGAAAACTCTCCTGTGTGTTCTCTTTTGAGGCTACACCCTTAGTCAAACACGCAACACCAAATCTTTTCGAGTTACAAGTGTTGTTTAGGGAAAACAAGATAATTTTGCACGATGCGTTATTTCTTCTCCTAAAGTTTAAATATATCCAATATGTACGTAATTGTCTTTACTCTGCAACACTGTACTTTCTTATAACGTGGTATTCTTACATATTCTTTCAAGGGAAAACTCTCCTGTGGTTTCTCTTTTGAGGCTACACGCTTAGACATAGACGCAACTCCAAAGCTTTTCAAGTGACAACGTGTTGTTTAGGAAAAACAAGATAATTTCGCACGATGCGGGATTTCCTAAAAACATGGTGTTCTGACATGGTTTTTTTGACAGAAAATTCTCCTGTGGTTTCTCTTTTGAGCTATACGTGTAGCCATACAGCCAGCACCAAATCTCATCGAGTTACAATGTGTTGTTTAGGAAATACAAAACAATTTTGTACGATGCGTTATTTCTTCTCATAAAGTTTAAGTATTTCTAATATGTATGTATTTGTCTTTACTCTGCAACACTGTATTTCCTCATAACGTGGTATTCTTACATATTTTTTCAAGAGCAAACTCTCCTATTCGTTCTCTTTTGAGGCTACACGGCTAGACATACCTGCAACACCAAAGCTTTTCGAGGTAAAACGTGTTGTTTAGGAAAACCAAGATAATTTCGCACAATGCAGGATTTCCTTAAAACGTGGTATTCTGACATATTTTTTAGAGAGAAAATTCTCCTGTGGGTTCTCTTTTGAGGCTACATGCTTAGACATACACACAACACCAAATCATTTTGAGTTGCAACGTGTTGTTTAGGAAATACAAGATAATTTTATACGATGCGTTATTTCTTCTTGTAAATTTTAAGTATTTCTAATAGGTACATATTTGTCATTACTCTGCAACACTGCATTTCCTTATAACGTGGTATTCTTACATATTCTTTCGAGAGAAAACTCTCCTCTGCGTTCTCTTTTGAGGCAACAAGCTTAGACATACACTCAACACCAAAGCTTTTCGAGTTACAACGTGTTGTTTAGAAAAAAAAAAAAAGATAATTTCGCACGATGCGGGATTTCCTTAAAACGTGGTATCCTGACATATTTTTTCAAGCCAAAACTCTCCTATGTGTTCTCTTTAGAGGCTACAACCTTAGACATACACACAACACCAAATCTTTTCGAGTTACAACGTGTTGTTTAGGAAAAACAAGATAATTTTGCACAATGCGTTATTTCTTCTCTTAAAGTTTAAGTATTTCAAATAAGTACGTATTTGTCTTTACTCTGCAACACTGTATTTCCTTAGAACGTTGTATTCTTACATATTCTTTCGAGAGAAAACTCTCCTGTGTGTTCACTTTTGAGGCTACACGCGAAGACATACAAGCAACATCAAAGCTTTTCGAGTTACAACGTGTTGTTTAGGAAAAAAACAAGATAATTTCGCACGATGAGGGATTGCCTTAAAATGTGGTATTCTGACAATTTTTTCCAGAGAAAATTATACTGTAGGTTGTCTTTTGAGGCTGCACGTTTAGACATACACGCAGCAGCAAATCTTTTTGAGTTACAACGTGTTGTTTAAGAAATACAAGATAATTTTGTACGATGTGGAACTTCTTCACGTAAAGTTTAAGTATTTCTAATACATACGTATTTGTATTTACTCTGCAACACTGTATTTCCTAATAAAGTGTTATGCTTTCATATCCTTTTGAGAGAAAACTCTTCTGTGTGTTCTCTTTTGAGGCTACACGGATAGACATACACGCAACACCAAAGCTTTTCGAGTTAAAACGTGTTGTTTAGGAAAAACAAGATAATTTCGCACGATGCGGGATATCCTTAAAACGTGGTATTCTCACATATTTTTTCGAGCGAAAACTCTCCTGTGTGTTCTCTTTTGAGGCTACACGCTTAGACATACACGCAACATCAAAGCCTTTCAAGTTACAATGTGTTGTTTAGGAAAAACAAGATAATTTCGAACGATAAGTGATTTCCTTAAAACGTTGTGTTCTGACATGTTTTTTGAGAGAAAATTCTCCTGTGGGTTCTCTTTTGAGGCTACACGCTTAAACATGCATGCAACACCAAATCATTTTGAGTTACAACGTGTTGTTTAGGAAATATAAGATAATTTTTAACGATGCGTTATTTTTTCTCCTAAAGTTTAAGTATTTCTAATAGGTACATATTTGTCTTTATTCTGCAACACTGCATTTCCTTATAACGTAGTATTTTTACATATTCTTTCGAGAGAAAACTCTCCTGTGCGTTCTCCTTTGAGGCTAAACGCTTAGACATACACGCAACACCAAAGCTTTTCGAGTTACAACGTGTTGTTGAGGAAAAACAAGATAATTTTGTAAGATGCAGGATTTCCTTAAAACATAGTATTCTTACATATTTTTTTGAGAGAAAACTCTCCTGTGGGTTCTCTTTGGAGGCTACAAGTTTAGACATACACACAACACCAAATCTTTTCGAGTTACAACTTGTTGTTTAGGAAATACAAGATAATTTTGCATGATGCATTATTTCTTCTCGTAAAGTTTAAGTATTTCTAAGAGGTACATATTTGTCTTTACTCTGCAACACTGTATTTCCTTATAACGTGTTATTCTTACATATTATTTTGAGAGAAAACTATCCTGTGCGATTTCTTTTGAGGCTACACGGGTAGACATACATGCAACACCAAATATTTTTGATTTATAACGTGTTGTTTAGGAAATACAAGATAATTTCAAATGATGCAGGATTTCTTCTCTTAAAGTTTAAGTATTTCTAATATGTACATATTTCTCTTTACTCTGCAACATTTATTTCCTTATAATGTGGTATTCTTACATATTCTTTTGAGAGAAAACTGCCCTGTGCGTTCACTTTTGAGGCTACACGCTTAGACATACACGCAACACCAAAGCTTTTCGAGTTAAAATGTGTGGTTTAGGAAAAACAAGATAATTTCGCACGATGCGGGTATTCCTTAAAACGTGGTATTCTGACATATTTTTTTTGAGCGAAAACTCTCCTGTGTGTTCTCTTTTGAGGCTACACCCTTAGACATACATGCAACACCACACCTTTTCGAGTTACAACGTGTTGTTTAGGAAAAACAAGATAATTTTGCAAGATGCGTTATTGCTTCTCGTAAAATTTAAGTATATCCCATAAATACGTATTTGTCTTTACTCTGCAACACTGTATTTCCTTATAACGCGGTAGTCTTACATATTCTTTAGAGAGAAAACTCTCCTGTGCATTCTCTTTTGAGGCAACAAGCTTAGACATACACTCAACACCAAAGCTTTTCGAGTTACAACGTGTTGTTTAGAAAAAAAATAAAAGATAATTTCACACGATGAGGGATTTCCTTAAAAAGTGGTATTCTGACATATTTTTTCGAGCCAAAACTCTCCTGTGTGTTCTCTTTGGAGGCTACAACCTTAGACATACACGCAACACCAACTCTTTTCAAGTTACAACGTGTTGTTTAGGAAAAACAAGATAATTTTGCACAATGCGTTATTTCTTCTCTTAAAGTTTAAGTGTTTCCAATAAGTACGTATTTGTCTTTACTCTGCAACACTGTATTTCCTTATAACGTGGTATTCTTACATATTCTTTCGAGAGAAAACTCTCCTGTGTGTTCACTTTTGAGGCTACACGCTAAGACATACACGCAACACCAAAGCTTTTCGAGTTACAACGTGTTGTTTAGGAAAAAACAAGATAATTTAGCACGATGAGGGATTTCCTTAAAACGTTGTATTCTGACAATTTTTTCCAGAGAAAATTCTACTGTGGGTTGTCTTTTGAGGCTGCACCTTTCGACATACACGCAGCAGCAAATCGTTTCGAGTTACAACGTGTTGTTTAGGAAATACAAGATAATTTTGTACGATGTGGAACTTCTTCTCTTAAAGTTTAAGTATTTCTAATACGTACATATTTGTATTTAATCTGCAACACTGTATTTCCTAATAACGTGTTATGCTTTCATATCCTTTTGAGAGAAAACTCTTCTGTGTGTTCTCTTTTGAGGCTACATGCATAGACATACATGCAACACCAAAGCTTTTCGAGTTAAAACGTGTTGTTTAGGAAAAACAAGATAATTTCGCACGATGCGGGATATCCTTAAAACGTGGTATTCTGGCATAGTTTTTCGAGCGAAAACTCTCCTGTGTGTTCTCTTTTGAGGCTACACGCTTAGACATACATGCAACATCAATGCTTTTCAAGTTACAATGTGCTGTTTAGGAAAAACAAGATAATTTCGAACGATACGGGATTTCCTTAAAACGTTGTGTTCTGACATGTTTTTTTGAGAGAAAATTCTCCTGTGGGTTCTCTTTTGAGGCTACACGCTTAAACATGCACGCAACACCAAATCTTTTTGAGTTACAACGTGTTGTTTAGGAAATACAAGAAAATTTTGAACGATGTGTTATTTCTTCTCGTAAAGTTTAAGTATTTCTAATAGAGAAAACTCTTATTGTCTTTATTCTGCAACACTGTATTTCCTCATAACGTGGTATTCTTACATATTCTTTAGAGAGAAAACTCTCCTGTGCGTTCTCCTTTGAGGCTAAATGCTTAGACATATACGCAACACCAAGGCTTTTCGAGTTACAACGTGTTGTTGAGGAAAAACAAGATAATTTTGTAAGATGCGGGATTTCCTTAAACGTAGTTTTCTGACATATTTTTTGAGAGAAAACTCTCCTGTGGGTTCTCTTTGGAGGCTAGAGGTTTAGACATACACACAACACCATATCTTTTCGAGTTACAACTTGTTGTTTAGGAAATACAAGATAATTTTGCACGCTGCATTATTTCTTCTCGTAAAGTTTAAGTATTTGTAATAGGTACATATTTGTCTTTATTCTGCAACACTGTATTTCCTTATAACATGTTATTCTTACACATTCTTTCGAGAGAAAACTCTCCTGTGCGATCTCTTTTGAAGCTACACGGTTAGACATACTCGCAACACCAAATATTTTCGATTTATAACGTGTTGTTTAGGAAATACAAGATAATTTCAAACGATGCGGGATTTCTTCTCATAAAGTTTAAGTATTTCTAATATGTACATATTTCTCTTTACTCTGCAACACTTTATTTCCTTATAATGTGGTATTCTTACATATTCTTTCAAGAGAAAACTGCCCTGTGCGTTGACTTTTGAGGCTACACGCTTAGACATACACGCAACACCAAAGCTTTTCGAGTTAAAATGTGTGGTTTAGCAAAAACAAGATAATTTCGCACCTTTCGGGTATTCCTTAAAACGTGGTATTCTGACATATTTTTTTGAGCGAAAACTCTCCTGTGTGTTCTCTTTTGAGGCTACAACCTTAGACATACACGCAACACCAAAACTTTTCGAGTTACAATGTGTTGTTTAGGAAAACAAGATAATTTTGCTCGATGCGTTATTTCTTCTCTTAAAATTTCAGTATATCCAATATATACATATTTGTCTTTACTCTGCAACACTGTATTTCCTTATAACGTGGTAGTCTTACATATTCTTTCGAGAGGAAACTCTCCTGTGCGTTCTCTTTTGAGGCAACAAACTTAGACATACACTCAACACCAAAGCTGTTCGAGTTACAACGTGTTGTTTAGAAAAAAAAAAAAAGATAATTTCTCACGATGCGGGATTTCCTTAAAACCTGGTATTCTGACATATTTTTTCGAGCCAAAACTCTCCTGTGTGTTCTCTTTGAAGGCTACAACCTTAGACATACAGGCAACACCAAATCTTTTCGAGTTACATCGTGTTGTTTAGGAAAAACAAGATAATTTTGCACAATGCGTTATTTCTTCTCTTAAAGTTTAAGTATTTCCAATAAGTACGTATTTGTCTTTACTCTGCAACACTGTATTTCCTTATAACGTGGTATTCTTACATATTCTTTTGAGAGAAAACTCTCCTGTGTGTTCACTTTTGAGGCTACCCACTAAGACATACAGCAACACCAAAGCTTTTCGAGTTACAACGTGTTGTTTAGGAAAAAACAAGATAATTTCGCACGATGAGGGATTTCCTTAAAACGTCGTATTCTGACAAATTTTTCCAGATAAAATTCTACTGTGGGTTGTCTTTTGAGGCTGCACCTTTCGACATACACGCAGCAGCAAATCTTTTCGAGTTACAACGTGTTGTTTAGGAAATACAAGATAATTTTGTACGATGTGGAACTTCTTCTCGTAAAGTTTAAGTATTTCTAATACGTACATATTTGTATTTAATCTGCAACACTGTATTTCCTAATAACGTGTTATGCTTTCATATCCTTTTGAGAGAAAACTCTTCTGTGTGTTCTCTTTTGAGGCTACACGCATAGACATACACGCAACACCAAAGCTTTTCGAGTTAAAACGTGTTGTTTAGGAAAAGCAAGATAATTTGGCACGATGCGGGATATCCTTAAAACGTGGTATTCTGACATATTTTTTCGAGCGAAAACTCTCCTGTGTGTTCTCTTTTGAGGCTACACGCTTAGACATACACGCAACATCAAAGCTTTTCAAGTTACAATGTGTTGTTTAGGAAAAACAAGATAATTTCGAACGATACGGGATTTCCTTAAAACGTTGTGTTCTGACATATTTTTTTGAGAGAAAATTCTCCTGTGGGTTCTCTTTTGAGGCTACACGCTTAAACATGCACGCAACACCAAATCATTTTGAGTTACAACGTGTTGTTTAGGAAATACAAGATAATTTTCAACAATGCGTTATTTTTTCTCCTAAAGTTTAAGTATTTCTAATAGGTACATATTTGTCTTTATTCTGCAACACTGTATATCTTTATAACATGGTATTTTTACATATTCTTTCGAGAGAAAACTCTCCTGTGCGTTCTCCTTTGAGGCTAAACGCTTAGACATACATGCAACACCAAAGCTTTTCGAGTTACAACGTGTTGTTGAGGAAAAACAAAATAATTTTGTAAGATGCGGGATTTCCTTAAAACGTAGTATTCTGACATATTTTTTTTGAGAGAAAACTCTCCTGTGGGTTCTCTTTGGAGGCTACAAGTTTAGACATACACACAACACCAAATCTTTTCGAGGTACAACTTGTTCTTTAGGAAATACAAGATAATTCTGCACGCTGCATTATTTCTTCTCGTAAAGTTTAAGTATTTCTAATAGGTACATATTTGTCTTTACTCTGCAACACTGTATTTCCTTATAACATGTTTTTCTTACATATTCTTTCGAGAGAAACCTCTCCTGTGCAATCTCTTTTGAGGCTACACGGTTAGACATACACGTAACACCAAATATTTTCGATTTATAACGTGTTGTTTAGGAAATACAAGATAATTTCAAATGATGCAGGATTTCTTCTTGTAAAGTTTAAGTATTTCTAATACGTACATATTTCTCTTTACTCTGCAACACTTTATTTCCTTATAATGTGGTATTCTTACATATTCTTTCGAGAGAAAACTGCCCTGTGCGTTCACTTTTGAGGCTACATGCTTAGACATACACGCAACACCAAAGCTTTTTGAGTTAAAATGTGTGGTTTAGGAAAAACAAGATAATTTCGCACGATGCGGGTATTCCTTAAAACGTGGTATTCTGACATATTTTTATTGAGCGAAAACTCCCCTGTGTGTTTTCTTTTGAGGCTACAACCTTAGACATACACGCAACACCAAACCTTTTCGAGTTACAACGTGTTGTTTAGGAAAAACAAGATATTTTTGCACGATGCATTATTTCTTCTCGTAAAATTTAAGTATATGCAAAACATACGTATTTGTCTTTACTCTGCAACACTGTATTTCCTTATAACGTGGTAGTCTTACATATTCTTTCGAGAGAAAACTCTCCTGTCGGTTCTCTTTTGAGGCTACACGCTTAGTCATACACGCATCACCAAAGCTTTTCAACTTACAACGTGTTGTTTAAGAAAAACAAGATAATTTCGCACGATGCGGGATTTCCTTAAAATGTGGTGTTCTGACATGTTTTTTTTTGAGAGAAAATTCTCCTGTGGGTTCTCTTTTGAGGCTACACGTGTAGACATACACACAACACCAAATCTTATCGAGTTACAAAGTGTTGTTTAGGAAATACAAAGCAATTTTGTACGATGCGTTATTTCTTCTCGTAAAGTTTAAGTATTTCTAATACGTACTTATTTTTCTTTAGTCTGCAACACTGTATTTCCTTATAACGTGGTATTCTTACATATTCTTTTGAGAGAAAACTCTCCTGTGTGTTCTCTTTTGAAGCTACACGGTTAGACATACACGCAACACCAAAACTTTTCCAGTTAAAACATGTTGTTTAGGAAAGACAAGATAATTTCGCAAGATGCGTTATTTCTTCTCTTAAAGTTAAATATTTCCAATACATACGTATTTGTCTTTATTCTGCAACACTGTATTTCCTTATAACGTGGAATTCTAACATATTCTTTGAAAGAAAACTCTACTGTGTGTTCACTTTTGAAGCTACATGCTTAGACATACATGCAACACCAAAGGTTTTTGAGGTACAACATATTGTTTAGGAAAAACAAGATAATTTCGCACGATGCGGGATTTCTGTAAAACATGGTATTCTGACATATTTTTTAGAGAGAAAATTCTCCTGTCGGTTCTCCTTTGAGGATACAAGTTTAGACATACAAGCAGCAGCAAATCTTTTCGTGTTAAAACATGTTGTTTAGGAAATACACGATAATTTTTTACGATGCTTTACTTCTTCTTCTAAAGTTTAAGTATTTCTAATAAGTACGTATTTGTCTTTACTCTGCAACACAGTATTTCCTTATAACGTTGTATTCTTACATATTATTTCGAGAGAAAACTCTCCTGTGCATTCTCTTTTGAGGCTACAGGCATAGACATAAACGCAACACCAAAGCTTTTCGAGTTAAAACGTGTTGTTTAGGAAAAATAATATAATTTCGCACGATGCGGGATTTCCTTAAAACGTGGTATTCTGATATATTTTCTCGAGAGAAAACTCTCCTGTGCATTCTCTTTTGAGGCTACAACCTTAGACATAAACGCAACACCAAATCTTTTCGAGTTACAACATGTTGTTTAAGAAAAACAATATAATTTTGCACGATGCGTTATTTCTTCTCGTAAAGTTTAACTATTTCCAATACGTTCGTATTTTTCTTTACTCTGCAACAGTGTATTTCCTTATAACGTTGTTCTTACATATTCTTTCGAGAGAAAACTCTAATGTGCATTCTCTTTTGAGGCTACACGCTTAGACATACACGCAACACCAAAGCTTTTCGAGTTAAGTGTTGTTTAGGAAAAACGAGATAATTTTGTAAGATGCGTTATTTCTTCTCGTAAAGTTTAAGTATTTCTAATACGTACGTATTTGTCTTTACTCTGCAACACTGTATTTCCTTATAACGTAATAGTCTTACATATTCTTTCGAGAGAAAACTCTCCTGTCGTTTCTCTTTTGAGGCTACACGCTTAGACATACACGCAACACCAAAGCTTTTCAAGTTAAAACATGTTGTTTAGGAAAAACAAGATAATTTCGCACAATGCGTTATTTCTTGTTGTTTAGGAAAAATAAGATAATACCGCACGATGCGGGATTTCCTTAAAACATGGTATTCTGACATATTTTTTCGAGAGAAAATTCTCCTGTGGGTTCTCTTTTGAGGCTACACGTTTAGACATACAAGCAGCAGCAAATATTTTCGAGTTACAACGTGTTGTTTAGGAAAGACAAGATAATTTTGTACGATGCATTACTTCTTCTAGGAAAGTTTAAGTATTCCTAATAAGTATTTGTCTTTACTCTGCAACACTCTATTTCCTTGTAACGCGGTACTCTTACCTATTCTTTTGAGGGAAAACTTTCCTGTGCCTTCTCGTTTGAGGCTACACACTTAGACATACACACAACACCAAATCTTTTCGAGTTACAACGTGTTGTTTAGGAAATACAAGATAATTTTGTATGATGCGTTATTTCTTTTCGTAAAATTTAAGTATTCCCAACACGTACGTATTTCTCTTTACTCTGCAACACTGTATTTCCTTATAACGTGGTATTCTTACGTATTCTTTCGAGAGAAAACTCTCCTGTGTGTTCTCTTTTGAGGCTACACGCTTAGACATACACGCAACACCAAATCTTTTCGAGTTACAACGTGTTGTTTAGGAAACACAAGATAATTTCGCACGATGCGGGATTTCCTTAAAACGTGATATTCTGACATATTTTTTCGAGAGAAAACTCTCCTCTGCATTCCCTTTTGAGGCTACAATCTTAGACATATACGCCACACCAAATCTTTTCGAGTTACAACGTGTTGTTTAGGAAATACAAGATAATTTTGAACGATGCGTTATTTCTTCTCGTAAAGTTTAAGGATTTCTAATATAAACATATTTGTCTTTACTCTGCAACACTGTATTTCCTTGTAACGTGGTATTCTGACATATTCTTTTGAGAGAAAACTCTCCTGTGCGTTCTCTTCTGAGGCTACACACTTAGACATACATGCAACACCAAAGCTTTTAGAGTTAAAACGTGTTTTTTAGGACAAACAAGATAATTTTGCACGATGCAGGATTTCCTTAAAACGTGGTATTCTGACATATATTTTGAGAGTAAATAATCCTGTGTGCTCGCTTTTGAGGCTAAACGTTTAGACATACACGCAACATCAAATCTTTTCGAGTTACAACGTGTTGTTTATGAAATACAAGTTTATTTTGCATGATGCATTATTTCTTCTCGTAAAGTTTAAGTATTTCTAATAAGTTACTATTTATCTTTACTCTGCAACACTGTATTTCCTTATAACGTGGTATTCTTACATATTCTTTGGAGAGAAAATTCTCCTGTGTGTTCTCTTTTGAGGCTGCAAGCTAAGAAATACACGTAACACCAAATCTTTTCAAGTTACAACGTGTTGTTTAGGAAAAATCAAGATAATTTTGCACGATGCGTTATATTTTCGAATTACGACTTATTGTTTAGGAAAAACAAGAAAATTTCACACTATGTGGGATTTCCTTAAAACATGGTATTCTGACATATTTTTTGGAGAGAAAATTCTCCTGTGCGTTCTCTTCTGGGGCTACACGCTTAGACATACACGCCACACCAAATCTTTACGAATTACAACGTGTTGTTTAGGGAATACAAGATAATTTTGTACAATGCGTTATTTCTTCTCGTAAATTTTAAGTATTTCTAATATGTACATATTTGTCTTTACTCTGGAAAACTGTATTTCCTTGTAACGTGGTATTCTTACATATTCTTGCGAGAGAAAACTCGCCTGTGCATTCTCTTTTGAGGCTACACACTTAGACAAAAACGCAACACCAAAGCTTTTCCAGTTAAAACATTTTGTTTAGGAAAAACAAGATGATTTCGCACGATGCAGGATTTCCTTAAAACATGGTATTCTGACATATTTTTTCGAGAGAAAACTCTCCTGTGCTTTCTCTTTTGAGGCTACACACTTAGACATACACGCAACACCTAATCTTTTCGAGTTACAACGTGGTTTTAGGAGAAACAAGTTAATTTTGCACGAAGCGTTATTTCTTCTCGTAAAGTTTAAGTATTTCCATTATGAACGTATTTGTCTTTACTTTGCAGCACTGTATTTCCTTATAACGTGGTATTTTTACACATTCTTTAGAGAGAAAACTCTCCTGTGCATTCTCTTTTGAGGCTACACCCTTAGACATACACGCAACACCAAAGCTTTTCGAGTTACAAGGTGTTGTTTACAAAAAACAAGATAATTTTGCATGATGCGTTATTTCTTCTTCTAAAGTTTAACTATTTCCATTACGTACGTATTTTCTTTACTCTGCAACATTGTATTTCCTTATAACATGATATTATTACATATTCTTTTGAGAGAAAACTCTCCTATGCGTTCTCTTTTGAGGCTACACGCTTAGACAAAAACACAACAGCAAAGCTTTTCGAGTTACAACAAGTTGTTCAGGAGAAAAAAGATAATTTCACACGATGCAGGATTTCCTACAAATGTTGTATTCTGACATATTTTTTCGAGAGAAAACTGTCCTATGCATTCTCTTTTGAGGCTACACGCTGAGACATACAAGCAACACCAAAGCTTTTCGAGTTACAACGTGTTGTTTAGGAATAACAAGATAATTTCGCATGATGCAGGATTCAATAAAACATGGTATTCTGACATATTTTTTCGAGAGAAAATTCTCCTGTGGTTTATCTTTTGAGGCTACACGTTTAGACATACAAGCAACACCAAATCTTTTGAGTTACCACGTGTTGTTTAGGAAAAACAAGATAAATTTGCACGATGCGTTATTTCTCTCGTAAAGTTTAAGTATTTCCAATATGTACGTATTTGCCTTTACTCTGCAACACTGTATTTCCTTATAACATGGTATGCTTACATATTCTTTCGAGAGAAAACTCTCCTGTACATTCTCTTTTGAGGCTACACGCTTAGACATACACGCAACACCAAAGCTTTTCGAGTTACATCCTGTTGTTTAGGAAAAAACAGATAATTTCGCCCCATGTGGGATTTTCTTAAAACGTGGTATTCTGACATATTTTTTCTAGAGAAAACTCTCCTGTGCATTCTCTTTTAAGACTACCAGCTTAGACATACACGTAACACAAAATCCTTTCGAGTTACAACGTGTTGTTTAGGAAAAACAAGATAATATTGCACGATGTGTTATTTCTTCTCGAAAATTTTAAGTATTTCCAATATGTATGTATTTGTCTTTAATCTGCAACATTGTGTTTCCTTATAACGTGGTATTCTTACATATTCTTTTGAGATAAAACTGTACTGTGTGTTCTCTTTTGAGGCTACATGCTGAGACATAGAAGCAACACCAAAGCTTTTCGAGTTACAACGTGTTGTTTAGGAAATACAAGATAATTTCACACGACGCAGGTTTTCCTTAAAACGTGGTATTCTGACATATTTTTTCGAGAGAAAACTCTCCTGTGCATTCTCTTTTGAGGCTACAAGCTTAGACATACACGCAACCCCAAATGTTTTCGAGTTACAACGCGTTGTTTAGGAACAACAAGATAATTTTGCAAGATGCGTTATTTCTTCTCGTAAAGTTTAAGTATTTCCAATAAGTATGTATTTGTCTTTACTCTGCAACACACTATTTTCTTATAACATGGTACTCTTACATATTCTTTCGAGAGAAAACTCTCCTGTTCGTTCTCTTTTAAGGCTACACGCTTAGACATACACGCAACACCAAAGCTTTTCAAGTTACAATGTGTTGTTTAAGAAAAAAAGATAATTTCGCACGATGCGGGATTTCCTTAAAACGTGGTATTCTGACATGTTTTTCGAGAGAAAACTCTCCTTTGCGTTCTCTTTTAAGGCTGCATGCTTAGACATACACGTAACACCAAATGTTTTCGAACTACAACGTGTTGTTTAGGAAATACAAAATAATTTTTTACGATGCTTTATTTCTTCTCGTTATGTTTAAGTATTTCTAATACATACGTTTTTGTCTTTACTCTGCAACACTGTATTTCCTTGTAACATGGTATTCTTGCATATTCTTTTGAGAGAAAACTCCCCTGTGCGCTCTCTTTTGAGACTACACGCTTAGACATACACGCATCACCAAAGCTTTTCAAGTTACAACGTGTTGTTTAGGGGAAAAAAAAGATAATTTCGCAAGATGTGGGATTTCCTTAAAACGTGGTATTCTGATATATTTTGTCGAGAGAAAATTTCTCTGTTGGTTCTCTTTTGAGGTTACTCGTTTAGACTACCATGCAACAGCAAATCTTTTCGAGTTATAACGTGTTGTTTACGAAAAACAAGATAATTTCGCACTATGTGGGAGTTCCTTAAAACGTGGTATTCTGACATATTTTTTCGAGAGAAAACTCTCCTGTGCATTCACTTTTGAGGCTAAACTCTTAGACATACACACAACAGCAAATCTTTTCGAGTTACAATGTGTTGTTTAGGAAATACAAGATAATTTTGTACGATGCATCATTTCTTCTCGTAAAGTTTAAGTATTTCTAATATGTACGCATTTGTCTATACTCTGCAAAACTGTATTTCCTTGTAACGTGGTATTCTTACATATTCTTGCAAGAGAAAACTCTCCTGTGCTTTCTCTTTTGAGGCTACACACTTAGACATACATGCAACACCAAAGCTTTTCGAGTTAAAACATGTTGTTTATGAAAAACGAGATAATTTCGCACGATCCAGGATTTCCTTAAAACGTGGTATACTGACATATGTTTTCGAGAGAAAATTCTCCTGTGGGTTCTCTTTTGAGGCTACACATTTAGACATACATGCAACACCAAATCTTTTCGAGTTACAATGTGTTGTTTAGGAAATATAAGTTAATTTTGTATGATGCGTTATTTCTTCTCGTAAAGTTTAAGTATTTCTAATACATACGTATTTGTGTTTACTCTGCAACACTGTATTTACTTATAACGTGGTATTCTTACATATTCTTTCAAGAGAAAACTCTCCTGTGCTTTCTCTTTTGAGGCTACACACTTAGACATACACACAACACCAAAGCTTTTCAAGTTACATCCTGTTGTTTAGGAAAAACATGATAATTTCGCACGATGCGGGATTTCCTTAAAACGTGGTATTCTGACATATTTTTTGGAGAGAAAACTCTCTGGTGCGTTCTCTTTTGGGGCTACATGCTTAGACATACACGCCACACCAAATCTTTACGAGTTACAACGTGTTGTTTAGGGAATGCAAGATAATTTTGTACAATGTGTTGTTTCTTCTCGTAAAGTTTAAGTATTTCTAATATGTACGTATTTGTCTTTACTCTGGAAAACTGTATTTCCTTGTAACGTGGTATTATTACATATTCTTGCGAAAGAAAACTCGCCTGTGCATTCTCTTTTGAGTCTACACACTTAGACAAACACGCAACGCCAAAGCTTTTCAACTTAAAACATTTTGTTTAGGAAAAACAAGATGATTTCGCACGATGCAGGATTTCCTTAAAACGTGGTATTCTGACATATTTTTTCAAGAGAAAACTCTCCTGTGCATTCTCTTTTGAGGCTACACACTTAGACATACATGCAACACCAAATCTTTTCGAGTTACAACGTGTTTTTTAGGAAAAACAAGTTAATTTTGCACGAAGCGGTATTTCTTCTCGTAAAGTTTAAGTATTTCCAATACGTACATATTTGTCTTTACTCTCTGCAGCACTGTATTTCCTTATAACGTGGTATTTTTTACATTTCTTTTGAGAGAAAACTCTCCTGTGCTTTCTCTTTGAGGCTACACCCTTAGACATACACGCAACAACCAAAGCTTTTCGAGTTACAAGGTGTTGTTTACAAAAAACAAGATAATTTTGCACGATGAATTATTTCTTCTTCTAAAGTTTAAGTATTTCCATTACGTACGTATTTTCTTTACTCTGCAACACTGTATTTCCTTATAACGTGATATTTTTACATATTCTTTTGAGAGAAAACTCTCCTGTGCGTTCTCTTTTGAGGCTGCACGCTTAGACAAAAACGCAACACCAAAGCTTTTCAAGTTACAGCAAGTTGTTTAGGAGAAAAAAGATAGTTTTGCACAATGCAGGATTTCCTACAAATGTTGTATTCTGACATAATTTTTCGAGAGAAAACTCTCCTTTGCATTCTCTTTTGAGGCTACACGCTGAGACATACAAGCAACACCAAAGCTTTTCGAGTTACAACGTGTTGTTTAGGAATAACAAGATAATTTCGCACGATGCAGGATTCAATAAAACATGGTATTCTGACATATTTTTTCGAGAGAAAATTCTCTCGTGGGTTCTCTTTTGAGGCTACACCTTTAGACATATACGCAACACCAAATCTTTTCGAGTAACAACGTGTTGTTTAGGAAAAACAAGATAACTTTGTACGATGTGTTATTTCTCTTGTAAAGTTTAAGTATTTCCAATATGTACATATTTGTCTTTACTCTGCAACACTGTATTTCCTTATAACGTGGTATTCTTACATATTCTTTCGAGAGAAAACTCTTCTGTGCAATCTCTTTTGAGGCTACACGCTTAGACATACACGCAACACCAATGCTTTTCGAGTTACATCCTGTTGTTTAGGAAAAACCAGATAATTTCGCCCAATGCGGGATTTCCTTAAAACGTGGTATTCTGACATATTTTTTCTAGAGAAAACTCTCCTGTGCATTCTCTTTTGAGACTACCAGCTTAGACATACACGTAACACAAAATTTTTTCGAGATACAACGTGTTGTTTAGGAAAAACAATATAATATTGCACGATGCGTTTTTTCTTCTCGTAAAGTTTAAGTATTTCCAATAAGTACGTATTTGTCTTTACTCTGCAACATTGTATTACCTTATAACATGGTATTCTTATATATTCTTTCGAGAGAAAACTCTAATGTGCGTTCTCCCTTGAGTCTACACGCTTAGACATACACGCAGCACCAAAGCTTTTCGAGTTACAACGTCTTGTTTAAGAAAAACAAGATAATTTCGCACGATGCGGGATTTCCATAAATCGTGGTATTCTGACATATTTTTTCGAGAGAAAACTCTCCTGTGCGTTCTCTTTTGAGGCTACATGCTTAGACGTACACGCAACACCGAATCTTTTCGAGTTACAACATGTTGTTTAGAAAATACAAGATAATTTTGTACGATGCTTTATTTCTTCTCTTAATGTTTAAGTGTTTCTAATACGTACTTATTTGTCTTTACTCTACAAGACTGTATTTCCTTGTAACGTGGTATTCTTACATATTGTTACGAGAGAAAACTCTCCTGTGCGTTCTCTTTTGAGGCTGCATGCTAAGACAAAAACGCAACACCAAAGCTTTTCGATTTACAACAAGTTGTTTAAGAAAAACAAGATAATTTCACAAGATATAGGATTTCCTTAAAACATGGTATTCTGACATATTTTTTTCGAGGCTACACACTTAGACATACACGCCACACCAAATCTTTTCGAGTTTCATGTTGTTTAGGAAATACTAGATAATTTTGTATGATGCGTTATTTCTTCTTGTAAAGTTTAAGTCTTTCTAATATGTACGTATTTGTTTTACTCTGCAAAAGTGTATTTCCTTGTAACGTGGTATTCTTACATATTCTGGCGAGAGAAAACTCTCCTGTGCATTCTCTTTTGAGACTACACACTTAGACATACACGCAACACCAAAGCTTTTTGAGTTAAAACATGTTGTTTAGGAAAAAAAAAAGATAATTTCGCACGATGCAGGATTTCCTTAAAACGTGGTATTCTGACATATTTTTTCGAGAGAAAATTCTCCTGTCGGTTCTCTTTTGAAGCTACACATTTAGACATACACGCAACACCAACTATTTTCTAGTTACAACGTGTTTTTTAGGAAAAACAAGATAATTTTTTACGATGTTTTATTTCTTCTCTTAATGTTTAAGTATTTCTAAATTGTACGTATTTGTCTTTACTCTGCTACACTGTATTTCCTTGTAACATGGTATTCTTACATATTCTTTCGAGAGAAAAGTCTCCTGTGCGTTCTCTTTTGAGGCTACATGCTTAGACATACTCGCAACACCACATCTTTTCGAGTTACCACGTGTTGTTTAGGAAAAACAAGATAATTTTGCACGATGCGTTATTTCTTCTTGTAAAGTTTAAGTATTTCCAATACGTACGTATTTGTCTTTAATCTGCAACACTGTATTTCCTTATAACGTGGTATTCTTACATATTCTTTTGACAGAAAACTGTCCTGTGTGTTCTCTTTTGAGGCTACACGCTTAGACAAAAACGCAACACCAAAGCTTTTCGAGTTACAACAAGTTGTTTAGGAAAAAAAGATAATTTCGCACGATGTAGGATTTCCTTAAAACGTGGTATTCAGACATATTTTTTCGAAGGAAAACTCTCCTGTGTGTTCTCTTTTGAGGCTACACGCTAAGACATACAAGCTACACCAATGCTTTTCAAGTTACAACGTGTTGTTTAGAAAAAACAAGATAATTTCTCACGATGCAGGATTTCCTTAAAACGTGGCATTCTGACATATTTTTTCAAGAGAAAATTCTCCTGTGGGTTCTCTTTTGAGGCTACACATTTAGACATACGCACAACACCAAATCTTTTTGAGTTACAATGTGTTGTTTAGGAAATACAAGATAATTGTTTACGATGCGTTATTTCTTCTCGTAAAGTTTAAGTATTTCCAATACGTACGCATTTGTCTTTAATCTGCAACACTGTATTTCCTTATAACGTGGTATTCATACATATTCTTTAGAGAGATAACTCTCCTGTGCATTCTCTTTTGAGGCTAGACGCTTAGACATACACGCAACACCAAAGCTTTTCGAGTTACAATGCATTGTTTAGGAAAAGCAAGATAATTTCGCAAGATGCGGGATTTCCTTAAAATGTGGTATTCTGACATATTTTTTTCGAAGAAAACTCCCCTGTGCATTCTCTTTTGAGGCTACATGCTTAGACATACATGCAACACCAAATCTTTTCGCGTTACAACACGTTGTTTAGGAAATCAAAGATAATTTTGTATGATGCATTATTTCGTCTCGTAAAGTTTAAGTATTTCATTTATGTACGTATTTGTCTTTACTCTGCAACACTGTATTTCCTTATAACATGGTATTCTTATATATTCTTTCGAGAGAAAACTCTCCTGTGCATTCTCTTTTGAGACTACACCCTTAGACATACCCGCAACACCAAAGCTTTTCGAGTTACAACGTGTTGTTTAAGAAAAACAAGATAATTTCGCACAATGCGGGATTTCCTTAAATCGTCGTATTGTGACGTGCTTTTTCGAGAGAAAACTCTCCTGTGCGTTCTCTTTTGAGGCTACATGCTTAGACATACACGCAACACCAAATCATTTCGAGTTACAACGTATTGTTTAGGAAATACAAGATAATTTTGTACGATGCTTTATTTCTTCTCTTAATGTTTAAGTATTTCTAATAAGTACTTATTTGTCTTTACTCTACACCACTGTATTTCCTTGTAACATGGTATTCTTACATATTCTTTCGAGAGAAAACTCTCCTGTGCCTTCTCTTTTCAGGCTACACGCTTAGACATACACGCAACATCAAAGCTTTTCGAATTACAACGTGTTGTTTAGGAAAAACAAGATAATTTCGCAAGATGCAGGATTTCCTTAAAACGTGGTATTCTGACATATTTTTCTGAGAGAAAATTCTCCTGTGCGTTCTCTTTTGAGGCTACACGCTTAGACATACACGCCACACCAAATCTTTTCGAGTTACAACGTGTTGTTTAGGAAATACTAGATAATTTTGTATGATGCATTATTTCTTCTTGTTAAGTTTAAGTATTTCGAATATGTACGTATTTGTTTTACTCTGCAAAACTGTATTTCCTTGTAACGTGGTATTCTTACATATTCTTGTGAGAGAAAACTCTCCTGTGCATTCTCTTTTGAGGCTACACACTTAGACATACACACAACACCAAAGCTTTGTGAGTTAAAACATGTTGTTTAGGAAAAAAAAGATAACTTTGCACGATGCAGGATTTCCTTAAAATGTGGTATTTTGACATATTTTTTCGAGAAAAAACTCTCCTGTGTGTTCTCTTTTGAGGCTACACGCTGAGACATACAAGTTACACCAAAGCTTTTCGAGTTACAATGTGTTGTTTAGAAAAAGCAAGATAATTTCGCACGATGCAGGATTTCCTTAAAATGTGGTATTCTCACTTATGTTTTCGAGGGAAAACTCTCCTATGCGTTCTCTTTTGAGGCTACAAGCTTAGACATACACGCAACACCAAATCTTTTCGAATTACAACGTGTTGTTTAGGAAAAACAAGATAATTTTTACGATGCTTTATTTCTTCTCTTAATGTTTAAGTATTTCTAAATTGTACGTATTTGTCTTTACTCTGCTACACTGTATTTCATTGTAACATAGTATTCTTACATATTCTTTCGAGAGAAAAGACTCCTGTGCGTTCTCTTTTGAGGCTACATGCTTAGACATACACGCAACACCACATCTTTTCGAGTAACCACGTGTAGTTTAGGAAAAACAAGATAATTTTGCACAACGCGATATTTCTTCTTGTAAAGTTTAAGTATTTCCAATACGTACATATTTGTCTTTAATCTGAAACACTGTATTTCCTTATAACGAGGTATGCTTACATATTCTTTTGAGAGAAAACTGTCCTGTGCGTTCTCTTTTGAGGCTGCACGCTTAGACTAAAACACAACACCAAAGCTTTTCGAGTTACAACAAGTTGTTTAGGAAAAAAAAAGATAATTTCGCACGATGCAGGATTTCCTTAAAACGTGGTATTCTGACATATTTTTTCAAGAGAAAATTCTCCTGTGGGTTCTCTTTTGAGGCTACACATTTAGATATACACACAACACCAAATCTTTTCGAGTTACAACGTGTTGTTTAGGAAATACAAGATAATTTTTTACGATGAGTTATTTCTTCTCGTAAAGTTTAAGTATTTCTAATACGTACGCATATGTCTTTACTCTGCAACACTGTATTACATTATAACGTGATATTCGTACATATTCTTTAGAGAGATAACTCTCCTGTGCATTCTCTTTTGAGGCTAGATGCTTAGACATACACGCAACACCAAAGCTTTTCGAGTTACAATGCATTGTTTAGGAAAAGCAAGATAATTTCGCAAGATGCAGGATTTCCTTAAAATGTGGTATTCTGACATATTTTTTCGAAGAAAACTCTCCTGTGCATTCTCTTTTGAGGCTACATGCTTAGACATACATGCAACACCAAATCTTTTTGCGTTACAACATGTTGTTTAGGAAATAAAAGATAATTTTGTATGATGCATTATTTCGTCTCGTAAAGTTTAAGTATTTCCTTTATGTACGTATTTGCCTTTACTCTGCAATACTGTATTTCCTTATAACATGGTATTCTTATATATTCTTTCGAGAGAAAACTCTCCTGTGTGTTCTCTTTTGAGGCTACACCCTTAGACATACACACAACACCAAAGCTTTTCGAGTTACAACATGTTGTTTAAGAAAAACAAGATAATTTCGCATGATGCGGGATTTCCTTAAATCGTCTTATTGTGACATATTTTTTCGAGAGAAAACTCTCCTGTGCGTTCTCTTTTGAGGCTACATGCTTAGACATACACGCAACACCAAATAATTTCGAGTTACAACGTGTTGTTTAGGAAATACAAGATAATTTTGTACGATGCTTTATTTCTTCTCTTAATGTTTAAGTATTTCTAATAAATACTTATTTGTCTTTACTCTACAACACTGTATTTCCTTGTAACATGGTATTCTTACATATTCTTTTGAGAGAAAACTCTCCTGTGCCTTCTCTTTTGAGGCTACACGCTTAGACATACACGCAACATCAAAACTTTTCGAATTACAACGTGTTGTTTAGGAAAAACAAGATAATTTCGCAAGATGCAGGATTTCCTTAAAACGTGGTATTCTGACATATTTTTCCGAGAGAAAATTCTCCTGTGCATTCTCTTTTGAGGCTACACGCTTAGACATACACGCCACACCAAATCTTTTCGAGTTACAATGTGTTGTTTAGGAAATACTAGATAATTTTGTATGATACATTATTTCTTCTTCTTAAGTTTAAGTATTTCAAATATGTACGTATTTGTTTTACTCTGCCAAACTGTATTTCCTTGTAACGTGGTATTCTTACATATTCTTGCGAGAGAAAACTCTCCTGTGCATTCTCTTGTGAGGCTACACACTTAGACATACACGCAACACCAAAGCTTTGTGAGTTAAAACATGTTGTTTAGGAAAAAAAAAAAAGATAATTTCGCACGATGCAGGATTTTCTCAAAACGTGTTATTCTGACATATTTTTTCGAGAGAAAACTCTCCTGTGTGTTCTCTTTTGAGGCTACAAGCTGAGACATACAAGGTACACCAAAGCTTTTCGAGTTACAACGTGTTGTTTAGAAAAAACAAAATAATTTCGCACGATGCAGGATTTCCTTAAAACGTGGTATTCTCACTTATGTTTTCGAGGGAAAACTCTCCTGTGTGTTCTCTTTTGAGGCTACATGCTTAGACATACACGCAACACCAAATCATTTCGAATTACAACGTGTTGTTTAGGAAAAACAAGATAATTTTTTAAGATGCTTTATTTCTTCTCTTAATGTTTAAATATTTCTAAATTGTACGTATTTGTCTTTACTCTGCCACATTGTATTTCCTTGTAACATGGTATTCTTACATATTCTTTCAAGAGAAAAGTCTCCTGTGCGTTCTCTTTTGAGGCTACATGCTTAGACATACACGCAACACCACATCTTTTCGAGTTACCACGTGTTGTTTAGGAAAAACAAGATAATTTTGCACAATGCGTTATTTCTTCTTGTAAAGTTTAAGTATTTCCAATACGTACGTATTTGTCTTTAATCTGCAACACTGTATTTCCTTATAACGTGGTATGCTTACATATTCTTTTGAGAGAAAACTGTCCTGTGCGTTCTCTTTTGAGGCTGCACGCTTAGACAAAAACGCAACACCAAAGCTTTTCGAGTTACAACAAGTTGTTTAGGAAAAAAAAGATAATTTCGCACGATGCAGGATTTCCTTAAAACGTGGTATTGAGACATATTTTTTCGAAGGAAAACTCTCCTGTGTGTTCTCTTTTGAGGCTACACACTGAGACATATATGCAACACCAAAGCTTTTCGAGTTACAATGTGTTGTTTAGGAAAAATAAGATAATTTCGCAAGATGCGGGTTTTCCTTAATACATGGTATTCTGACCTAGTTTTTCGAGTTAACACTCTCCTGTAGGTTCTCTTTTGAGGCTACACATTTAGACATACACACAACACCAAATCTTTTCGAGTTACAACGTGTTGTTTAGGAAATACAAGATAATTTTTTACGATGCGTTATTTCTTCTCGTAAAGTTTAAGTATTTCTAATACGTACGTATTTGTCTTTACTCTGCAACACTGTGTTTCCTTATAACGTGGTATACTTGCATATTCTTTAGAGAGAAAACTCTCCTGTGTGTTCTCTTTTGAGGCTAGACGCTTAGACATACACGCAACACCAAAGCTTTTCGAGTTACAACGTGTTGTTTAGGAAAAACAAGATAATTTTGCAAGATGCGGGATTTCTTTAAAACGTGGTATTCTGACATATTTTTTCGAGAGAAAACTCTCCTGTGCATTCTCTTTTGGCACTACATGCTTAGACATACATGCAACACCAAATCTTTTCGAGTTACAACATGTTGTTTAGGAAATCAAAGATAATTTTGTATGATGCATTATTTCTTCTCATAAAGTTTAAGTATTTCCACTACGTACGTATTTGTCTTTACTCTGCAACACTGTATTTCTTTATAACATGGTATTCTTATATATTCTATCGAGAGAAAACTCTTCTGTGCGTTCTCTTTTCAGGCTACACGCTTAGACATACACGCAACACCAACGCTTTTCGAGTTACAACGTCTTGTTTAAGAAAAACGAGATAATTTCGCACGATGCGGGATTTCCATAAATCATCATATTGTGACATAATTTTCTGAGAGAAAACTCTCCTGTGCATGCTCTTTTGAGGCTGCATGCTTAGACATACACACAACACCAAATCTTTTCGAGTTACAACGTGTTGTTTAGGAAATACAAGATAATTTTGTACGATGCTTTATTTCTTCTCTTAATGTTTAAGTATTTCTAATACGTACTTATTTGTCTTTACTCTACAACACTGTATTTCCTTGTAACGTGGTATTCTTACATATTCTTTCGAGATAAAACTCTCCTGTGCGTTCTTTTTTGAGGCTACACGCTTAGACATACACCACACACCAAATCTTTTCGAGTTACAATGTGTTGTTTAGGAAATACTAGATAATTTTGTACGATGCATTATTTCTTCTCGTAAGTTTAAGTAGTTCTAATATGTACGTATTTGTCTTTACTCTGCAAAACTGTTTTTCTTTGTAACGTGGTATTCTTACATATTCTTCAAGAGAAAACTCTCCGGTGCATTCTCTTTTGAGGCTACACACTTAGACATACATGCAACACCAAAGCTTTTCGAGTTAAAAGATGTTGTTTAGGAAAAACAAGATAATTTTGCACGATGTGGGATTTCCATAAAACGTGGTATTCTGACATATTTTTTGGAGAGAAAACTCTCCTGGGCATTCTCTTTTGAGGCTACAAGCTTAGACATACATGCATCACCAAAGCTTTTCGAGTTACAGCCTGTTGTTTAGGAAAAAAAAGATAATTTTCCACGATGCGGGATTTCCTTAAAACGTGGTATTCTGACATATTTTTTGGAGAGAAAACTCTCCTGGGCATTCTCTTTTGAGGCTACAAGCTTAGACATACACGCAAAACAAAATCGTTTCGAGTTACAGCGTGTTGTTTAGGAAAAATAAGATAATTTTGCACGATGCGTTATTTCTTCTCGTAAAGTTTAAGTATTTCCAATACGTACATAATGGTCTTTACTCTGCAACACTGTGTTTCCTTATAACATGATATTCTTACATATTCTTTCGAGAGAAAACTCTCCTGTGCATTCTCTTTTGAGGCTACATGCTTAGACATACACACATCACCAAAGCTTTTCGAGTTACAACCTGTTGTTTAGGGAAAAAAAAGATAATTTCGCACGATGCGGGATTTCCTTAAAACGTGGTATTCTGACGTATTTTGTCGAGAGAAAATTCTCCCGTGGGTTCTCTTTTGAGGCTACAGGTTTAGACCTACACGCAACAGCAAATCTTTTCGAGTTACAACGTGTGGTTTAGGAAAAACAAGATAATTTTGCACTACACGTGATTTCCTTAAAACGTGGTATTCTGACATATTTTTTTCTAGAGAAAACTCTCCTGTGCGTTTTCTTTTGAGGATACACGCTTAGACATACACGCCACACCAAATCTTTTCGAGTTACAATGTGTTGTTTAGGAAATACTAGATATTTTTTTATGATGCGTTATTTCTTCTCATAAAGTTTAAGTATTTCTAATATGTACCTATTAGTATTTACTCTGCAAAACTGTATTTCCTTGTAACGTGGTATTCTTACATATTCTTGCGAGAGAAAACTCTCCTGTGCATTCTCTTTTGAGGCTACATACTTAGACATACACGCAACACCCAAGCTTTTCGAGTTAAAACATGCTGTTTAGGAAAAATAAGTTAATTTCACACGATGCAGGATTTGCTTAAAACGTGGTATTCTGACATGTTTTTTGACAGAAAACTCTCCTGTGCGTTCTCTTTTGAGGCTACACGCTGAGACATACAAGCAACACCAAAGCTTTTCAAGTTACAACACGTTGTTTAGGAAAAAAAAAGATAATTTCGCACGATGCAGGATTTCCTTAAAACGTGGTATTCAGACATATTTTTTCGAGAGAAAACTTTCCTGTGTGTTCTCTTTGAGGCTACTGTCTAAGACATACAAGCTACACCAAAGCTTTTCGAGTTACAAAGTGTTGTTTAGAAAAAACAAGATAATTTCTCACGATGCAGGATTTCCTTAAAACGTGGTATTCTGACATATTTTTTCAAGAGAAAATTCTCCTGTGGGTTCTATTTTGAGGCTACACATTTAGACATACATAAAACACCAAATCTTTTCGAGTTACAACGTGTTGTCTAGGAAATACAAGATAATTTTTTACGATGCGTTATTTCTTCTCGTAAAGATTAAGTATTTCTAATACGTACGCATTTGTTTTTACTCTGCAACACTATATTTCCTTATAACGTGGTATTCGTACATATTCTTTAGAGAGATAACTCTCCTGTGCATTCTCTTTTGAGGCTAGACGCTTAGACATACATGCAACACAAAAGCTTTTCGAGTTACAACGTGTTGTTTAGGAAGAGCAAGATAATTTCGCAAGATGCAGGATTTCCTTAAAATGTGGTATTCTGACATATTTTTCGAAGAAAACTCTCCTGTGCGTTCTCTTTTGAGGCTACACACTTAGATATTCACGAAACACCAAAGCTTTTCGAGTTGCAACGTGTTGTTTAAGAAATACAAGATATATTCGCTCGATGCGGGATTTCCTAAAAAACGTGGTATTCTGATATATTTTGTCGAGAGAATGTTCTCCTGTGGGTTCTCTTTTGAGGCTACAAGCTTAGACATACACGCAACACAAAATCATTTCGAGTTACAACGTGTTCTTTATGAAAATCAAGATAATTTCGCACGATGCGTGATTTCCTTAAAACGTGGTATGCTGACATATTTTTTAGACATACACGCAACACCAAATCTTTTCGTGTTACAACGTGTTGTTTAGGAAATACAAGATAATTTTTTATGATGCTTTATTTCTTCTCGTAATGTTTAAGTATTTCTAATACGTACTTATTTGTCTTTACTCTGCAACACTGTATTTCCTTGTAATGTGGTATTCTTACATATTCTTTCGAGAGAAAACTCTCCTGTGCATTCTCTTTTGAGGCTACACGCTTAGACATACAGGCATCACCAAAGCTTTTCGAGTTACAACGTGTTGTTAGGAAAAAAAAAGATAATTTCGTACGATGCGGGATTTCCTTAAAACTTGGTATTCTGACATATTTTTTCGAGAGAAAATTCTCCTGTGGGTTCTCTTTTCAGGCTACACATATAGACTTACAAGCAACACCAAATCTTTTCAGGTTACAACGTGTTGTTTAGGAAATAAAAGATAATATTTTACGATGCGTTATTTCTTCTCGTAATTTTACGTATTTCTAATATGTAAGTATTTGTCTTTAATCTGCAACACTGTATTTCCTTATAACGTGGTATTCTTACATATTCTTTCGTGTGAAAACTCTCTTGTGCATTCTCTTTTGAGGCTACACGATTAGACATACACGCAACTCCAAATCTTTTCGAGGTACAACGTGTTGTTTAGGAAATACACGATAATTTTGTACGATGAGTTATTTCTTCTCGTAAAGTTTTAGTATTTCTAATACGTTCCTCTTTGTCCTTACTCTGCAACACTCTATTTCCTTTTAACGTGGTATTCTTATATATTCTCTCGAAAGAAAACTCTCCTGTCGTTCTCTTTTGAGGCTGCACCCTTAGACATACACGCAACACCAAAACTTTTCGAGTTACAACGTGTTGTTTAGAAAAAACAGGATAATTACGCACCATGCGGGATTTCCTTAAAACGTGGTGTTCTGACATATTTTTTCGAGTGAAAACTCTCCTGTGCGTTCTCTTTTGCGGCTACAAGCTTAGACATACACGCAACACTAAATCCTTTCGAATTTCAACTTGTTGTTTAGGAAATACAAGATAATATTGTACGGAGCATTATTTCTTCTCATAAAGTTTAAGTATTTCTAACACGTACGTATTTGTCTTTACTCTGCAACACTGTATTTCCTTGTAACATGGTGTTCTGACATATTCTTTCGAGAGAAAACTCTACTGTGCGTTCTCTTCTGAGGCTACACATTTAGGCATACATGCAACACCAAAGCTTTTCGAGTTAAAACTTATTTTTAGGAAAAACAAGATAATATCGCACAATGCTGGATTTCCTTAAAACATGGTATTCTGACATATTTTTTCTACATAAAACTCTCCTGTGCGTTCTCTTTTGAGCCTACATGCTTAGTCATATAAGCAACACCAAATCTTTTCAAGTTACAACGTGTTGTATAGGAAAAACAAGATAATTTTGCATGATGGGTTATTTCTTCTCGTAAAGTTTAAGTATTTCTAATATGTTCATATTTGTCGTTACTCTGCAACACTGTATTCCGTTATAACGTGTAATTCTTACATATTCTTTCAAGAGAAAACTCTCCTGTGCATTCTCTTTTGAAGCTACACTCTTAGACATACACGCAACACCAAAGCTTTTCGAGTTAAAACTTCTTGTTTAGGAAAAAAAAGATAATTTCGCATGATGCGCTATTTCCTTAAAACGTGGTATTCTGACATATTTTTTCGGGAGAAAATTCTCCTGTGGGTTCTCTTTTGAGGCTACACATTTAAACATACACGCAACATAAAATCTTTTCGAGTTACAACGTGTTGTTTAGGAAAAACAAGATAATTTTGTATGATGCGTTATTTCTTCTCGTAAATTTTAAATATTTCTAATAAGTATGTATTTGTCTTTACTCTGCAACAATGTATTTGCTTATAACGTGGTATTCTTACATATTCTTTCGAGAGTAAACTCTCCTGTGCATTCTCCTTTGAGGCTACACGCTTAGACATACACGCAACACCAAAGTTTTTCAAGTTACAACGTGTTATTTAGGAAAAACAAGATAATTTCGCACGATGCGTAATTTCCTTAAAACGGGGTATTCTGACATGTTTTTTCGAAAGAAAACTCTCCTTTGCATTCTCTTTTGAGCCTAGAAGCTTAGACATACATGCAACACCAAATCTATTCGAGTTAAAACATGTTATTTAGGAAAAACAAGATAATTTTGCACGATGCATTATTTATTCTCGTAAAGTTTAAGTATTTCCAATATGTACGTATTTGTCTGTAATCTGCAATATTGTATTTCCTTATAACGTGGTAATCTTACATATTCTTTCGAGTGAAAACTCTCCTGTGTGTTCTCTTTTGAGGCTTCACGCTTAGACATACACGAAACTCCACATCTTTTAGAGTTACAACGTGTTGTTTAGGAAATACAAGATAATTGTGTGCGATGAGTTATTTCTTCTTGTAAAGTTTAAGTATTTCTAATAGGTACGTATTTGTCTTTACTCTGCAACACTGTATTTCAACATAACGTGGTATTCTTACATATTCTTTCGAGAGAAAACTCTCCTCTTCATTCTCTTTTGAGGCTACACGCTTAGACATACACGCAACACCAAAGCATTTCGAGTTACAACGTGTTGTTTAGGAAAAACAAGATAAATTCGCACGATGCGGGATTTCCTTAAAACGAAGTATTCTGACATATTTTTTAAGGGAAAATTCTCCTGTGGGTTCTCTTTTGAGGCTACACATTTAGACTTACAAGCAACACCAAATCTTTTCGAGTTACAACGTGTTGTTTTGGATATACAAGATAATTTTCTACGATGCGTTATTTCTTCTTGTACATTTTAAGTATTTCTAATACATACGTATTTGTCTTTACTCTGCAACACTGTATTTTCTTAACACGTGGTATTCTTACATATTCTTTCGAGAGTAAACTCGCCTGTGCATTCTCTTTTTAGGCTACACGCTTAGACATACACGCAACACCAAAGCTTTTCAAGTTACAACATGTTGTTTAGGAAAAACAAAATAATTTCGCACAATGCGGGATTTCCTTAAAACGTGGTATATTGACATATTTTTTCGAGAGAAAACACTCCTTTGCGTTCTCTTTTGAGGCTACCAGCTTAGACATACATGTAACACCAAATCTTTTCGAGTTACAACGTGTTGTTTAGGAAAAACAAGATAATTTTGCACGATGCCTTAATTCTTCTCTTAAAGTTTAAGTATTTCAAAAACGTAAGTATTTGTCTTTACTCTGCAACACTGTATTTCTTTATAATGTTGTATTCTTGCATATTGTTTCGAGAGAAAATTCTCCTATACGTTCTCTTTTGTGGCTGCACGCTTAGACATACACGCAACACCAAAGCTTTTCGAGTTACAACGTGTTGTTAAGGAAAATCAAAATAATTTCTCAAGATGCGGGATTTCCTTAAAACGTGGTATTCTTACATATTCTTTCGAGAGAAACCTCTCCTGTGCGTTCTCTTTTGAGGCTGCACCCATATACATACACGCAACACCAAATCTTTTCGTGTTACAACGCATTGTTTAGGAAAAACAAGATAATTTCGCATGATTCAGGATTTCCTTAAAACGTGGTATTCTGATATATTTTTTTGATAGAAAACTATCCTTTGCGTTCTCTTTTGCGGCTACAAGCTTAGACATACACGCAACACCAAATTTTTTTCGAATTTCAACTTGTTGTTTAGGAAATACTAGATAATTTTGTACGGAGCGTTATTTCTTCTCGTAAAGTTTAAGTATTTCTAATACGTACGTATTTGTTTTTACTCTGCAACACTGTATTCCGTTATAACGTGGAATTCTTACATATTCTTTCGAGAGAAAACTCTCCTGTGCATTCTCTTTTGAGGCTACATGTTTAGACATACACGCAACACCAAATCTTTTCGAGTTACAACGTGTTCTTTAGGAAAAACAAGATAATTTCGCACGATGCGATATTTCCTTAAAACGTGGTATTCTGACATATTTTTTGAGAGAAAATTTCCCTGTGGCTTCTCTTTTGAGGCTACACATTTAGACATAAACGCAACACCAAATCTTTTCGAGTTACAACATGTTGTTTAGGAAAAACAAGATAATTTTACAGGATACATTATTTCTTCTCGTAAATTTTAAGTATTTCTAATACGTACGTATTTGTCTTTACTCTGCAACACTATATTTCTTTAAACGTGGTATTCTTACATATTCTTTAGAGAGAAAAATCTCCTCTTCGTTCTCGTTTGAGGCTACACGCTTACACATACACGCAACATCAAATCTTTTCGAGTTACAAAGTGTTGTTTAGGAACAACAATATAATTTCGCACGATGCAGGATTTCCATAAAACGTGGTATTCTGACATATTTTTTTCGAGAGAAAATTCTCCTGTGGGTTCTCTTTTGAGGCTACACATTTAGACTTACAAGCAACAACAAATCTTTTCAGGTTAAAACGTGTTGTTTAGGATATACAAGATAATATAGTACAATGCGTTATTTCTTCTCGTAAAGTTCAAGTATTTCTAATACATACGTATTTGTCTTTACTCTGCCACACAGTATTTGCTTATAACATGGTATTCTTTCATATTCTTTCGAGAGAAAACTCTCCTGTGTGTTCTCTTTTGAGGCTACACGCTTAGACATACACGCAACACCAAAACTTTTCAAGTTACAAGGTGTTGTTTAGGAAAAAGAAGATAATTTCACACGATCTGCAATTTCTTTAAAACAGGGTATTCTGACATGTTTTTTCGAGAGAAAACTCTCCTGTGAGTACTCTTTTGAGGCTAGAAGCTTAGACATACACGCAACAACAAATCTTTTCGAGTTACATAGTGTTATTTAGGAAAAACAAGATAATTTTGCACGATGCGTTATTTCTTCTCATAAAGTTTAAGTATTTCCAATATATACGTATTTGTCTTTAATCTGCAATACTCTATTTCTTATAACGTGGTATTCTTACATATTCTTTCGAGTGAAAACTCTCCTGTGCGTTCTCTTTTGAGGCTACACGCTTAGACATACACGCAACTCCACATCTTTTCGAGTTACAACGTGTTGTTTAGGAAATACAAGATAATTTTGTACGATGAGTTATTTCTTCTGGTAATGTTTAAGTATTTCTAATACGTTCTCTGTTGCGGCTACAAGCTTAGACATACACGGAACTCCAAATATTTTCGAATTTCAACTTGTTTAGGAAATACAGGATAATTTTGTACGGATCGTTATTTCTTCTCGTAAAGTTTAACTATTTCTAATACGTACGTATTTGTCTTTACTCTGCAACACTGTATTTCCTTGTAACATGGTATTCTGACATATTGTTTCGAGAGAAAACTCTCCTGTGCGTTCTCTTCTGAGGCTACACACTTAGACATACACGCAACACAAAGCTTTTCGAGTTAAAACGTGTTGTTTAGGAAAAACAAGATAATTTCACACAATGCTGGATTTCCTTAAAACGTGGTATTCTGACATATTTTTTCGAGAGAAAACTCTCCTGGGCATTCTCTTTTGAGGCTACACACTTAGACATACATGCAACACCAAAGCTTTTCGAGTTACAACATATTGTTTAGGAAAACCAAGATAATTTCGCCTGATGCGTTAGTTCTTCTCGTAAAGTTTAAGTATTTCTACGTACTTATTGGTTTTTACTCTGCAACACTGTATTCCATTATAACAAGGGATTCTTACATATTCTTTCGAGAGAAAACTCTCCTGTGCATTCTCTTTTGAGGCTACAAGTTTAGACATACACGCAACACCAAAGCTTTTTGAGTTAAAACTTGTTGTTTAGGATCAACAAGATAATTTCGCACGATGAGTGATTTCCTTAAAACGGGGTATTCTGACATGTTTTTTCGAGAGAAAACTCTCCTGTGCATTCTCTTCTGAGGCTAGAAGCTTAGACATACACGCAACACAAAATCTTTTTGAGTTACAACGTGTTATTTAGGAAAAACAAGATAATTTTGCACGATGCGTTATTTCTTCTCATAAAGTTTAAGTATTTCCAATATGTACTTATATGTCTTTAATATGCAACACTGTATTTCCTTGTAACGGGGTATTCTTACATATTCTTTCGAGAGAAAACTCTCCTGTGCATTCTCGTCTGAGGCTACACAGTTGGATATACACGCAACACCAAAGCTTTTCAAGTTACACCGTGTTGTTTAGGAAAAAGAAGATAATTTTGCACGATGAGCGATTTCCTTAAACCGGGGTATTCTGACATGATTTTTCGAGAGAAAACTCTCCTGTGCGTTCTCTTTTGAGGCTAGAAACTTAGACACACACGCAACACCAAATCTTTTCGAGTTACAACGTTTAGGAAAAACAATATAATTCTGTACAATGTGGGATTTCCTAAAAACGTGGTATTCTGACATATTTGTTTCGAGAGAAAACTCTCCTGTGCGTTCTCTTTTGAGGCTACAGGCTTAGACATACACACAACATCAAATCTTTTCGAGTTACATCGTGTTGTTTAGGAAATACAAGATAATATTGTATGGTGCGTTATTTCTTCCGGTAAAGTTTAAGTATTTCTAATACGTACGTATTTGTCTTTACTTGCATCACTGTATTTCCTTGTAACATGGTATTCTTACATATTCTTTGGAGAGAAAACTCTCCTGTGCATTCTCTTTTGAGGCTAAAAGCTTAGACATACACGCAACACCAAATCTTTTCGAGTTACAACGTATAGGAAAAACAAGATAATTCTGCACGATGCGGGATTTCCTAAAAACGGGTATTCTGACATATTTTTTCGAGAGAAAACTCTACTGTGCGTTCTCTTTTGAGGCTACAGGCTTAGACATACACGCAACACCAAATCTTTTCGAGTTACAACGTGTTGTTTAGGAAAAACAAGATAATATTTTATGATGCTTTATTTTTTCTGGTAAAGTTTAAGTATTTCTAATAAGTACGTATTTGTCTTTACCTGCAACACTGTATTCCCTTGTAACGTGGTATTCTTACATATTCTTTGGAGAGAAAACTCTCCTGTGCGTTCTCTTTTGAGGCTACACACTTAGACATACATGCAACACCAAAGCTTTTCGAGTTACAACATGTTGTTTAGGAAAAACAAGATAATTTCGCACGATGCGGGTTTTCCTTATAACGTGGTATTCTGACATATTTTTTCGAGAGAAAACACTCCTGTGCATTCTCTTTTGAAGCTACCAGCTTAGACATACACGTAACACCAAATCCTTTCGAGTTACAACGTGTTGTTTAGGAAAAACATGATAATTTTGCACGATGCGTTATTTCTTCTCGCAAATTTTAAGTATTTCCAATACGTAGGTATTTGTCTTTACTCTGCAGCACTGTATTTCCTTATAAAATGGTATTCTGACATATTTTTTCGAGAGAAAACTCTCCTGTGCTTTCTCTTTTGCGGCTACAAGCTTAGACATACACGCAACTCCAAATCTTTTCGAATTTCTACTTGTTGTTTAGGAAATACAAGATAATTTTGTAAGGAGCATTATTTCTTCTCATAAACTTTAACTATTTCTAATACGTATGTATTTGTCTTTACTCTGCAACACTGTATTTCCTTGTAACATGGTATTCTGACATATTGTTTCAAGAGAAATCTCTCCTGTGCATTCCCTTCTGAGGCTCCACACTTAGACATACATGCAACACAAAGCTTTTCGAGCTAAAATGTGTTGTTTAGGAAAAACAAGATTATTTTGCACAATGCTGGATTTCCTTAAAACATGGTATTCTGACATATTTTTTCGAGAGAAAACTCTCCTGTGCGTTCTCTTTTGAGGCTACATGCTTAGACATAAACGCAACACCAAAGATTTTCGAGTTACAACGTGTTGTCTAGGAAAAACAAGATAGTTTTGCATGATGAGGTATTTCCTTAAAACGTGGTATTATGACATATTTTTTGAGAGAAAATTCTCCTGTGGGTTCTCTTTGGAGGATCCACGTTTGGACATACACGCAACAACAAATCCTTTCAGGTTACAACGTGTTGTTTAGGAAATACAAGATAATTTGGTACGATACAATATTTCTTCTCGTAAAGTTTAAGTATTTCTAATATGTACATATTGTCTTTACTCTGCAACACTGTATTTACTTATAATGTGTTATTCTTGCATATTCTTTCGAGTGAAAACTCTCCTGTGCGTTCTCTTTTGAGGCTACATGCTTAGACATACACGCAACACCAAAGCTTTTCGAGTTAGAACGTATTGTTTAGGAAAAACAAGATAATTTCGCAAGATGCTGGATTTCCTTAAAACGTGGTATTCTGAAATATTTTTTCGAGAAAAAATTCTCCTGTGCGTTCTCTTTTGAGACTACATGCTTTACCACACACGCAACACCAAATCTTTTCGAGTTACAACGTGTTGCTTCGGAAAAACAAGATAATTTTGCATGATGCGTTATTGCTTCTCGTAAAGTTTACGTATTTCTAATACGTACTTATTTGTTTTTACTCTGCAACACTGTATTCTGTTATAACGTGGAATTCTTACCTATTCTTTTGAGAGAAAACTCTCCTGTGCGTTCTCTTTTAAGGCTACATGCTGAGACATACACGCAACACCAAAGCTTTTCGAGTTACAATGTGTTGTTTAGGAAAAATAAGATAATTTCGCATGATGCGGTATTTCCTTAAAACGTGGATTTCTGACATATTTTTTAGAGACAAAATTCTCCTGTGGGTTGTCTTTGGATGCTACACATTTAGACATACACGCAACACTAATCTTTTCTAGTTACAACGTGTTGTTTAGGAAAAACAAGATATTTTTCAAGATGCATTATTTCGTCTCGTAAATTTTAAGTATTTCTATTACGTATGTATTTTTCTTTACTCTGCAACACTGTATTTCCTGATAACGTGGTATTCTTTCATATTCTTTCAAGAGAAAGCTCTCCTCTTCGTTCTCTTTTGAGGCTACATGCTAAGACATTCACACAACACCAAAGCTTTTCGTGTTACAACATGTTGTTTATGAAAAACAAGATAATTCTGCACGATGCGGGATTTCCTTAAAACGTGGTATTCTGACATATTTTTTGGAGAGAAAATTCTCCTGTGGGTTCTCTTTTGTGGCTACAGGCTTAGACATACACGCAACACCAAAGCTTTTCGAGTAACAACGTTTTGTTTAGGAAAAACAAGATAGTTTCACATGATGCGTTATTTCTTCTCGTAAAGTTTAAGTATTTCTAATAGGTACGTATTTGTCCTTACTCTGCAACACTGTATTTCCTTATAACGTGGTATTCCTACATATTCTTTCGAGAGAAAACTCTCCTGTGCGTTCTCTTTTGTGGCTACACACTTAGACATACACGCAACACCAAAGCTTTTCGAGTTAAAACATGCTGTTTAGGAAACACAAGATAATTTCACACGATGAGTGATTTCCTTAAAACGTGGTATTGTGACATATTTTTTCAAGAGAAAACTCTCCTGTGCATTCTATTTGAGGCTGTATGCTTAGTCATACATGCAACACCATATCTTTTCGAGTTACAACGTGTTGTTTAGGAAAAACAAGATAATTTTGCATGACGCATTATTTCTTCTAGTAAAGTTATATATTTCTAATACATACGTATTTGTTTTTACTCTGCAACACTGTATTTCCTTGTAACGTGGTATTCTTACATATTCTTTCGAGAGAAAACTCTTCTGTGCATTCTCTTTTGGGGCTACACAATTAGACATACACGCAACACCAAAGCTTTTCGAGTTAAAACATGTTGTTTAGGAAAAACAAGATAATTTCACACGATGCGGGATTTTCTTAAAACGTGGTATTGTGACATATTTTTTCGAGAGAAAATTCTCCTGTGCGTTCTCTTTTGAGGCTACATGCTTAGACATACACGCAACACCAAAGCTTTTCGAGTTACAACGTGTTGTTTACGAAAAACAAGATAATTTCGCATGATGCTGTATTTCCTTAAAATGTGGAATTCTGACGTATTTTTTTCGAAAGAAAATTCTCCTGTTGGTTCTCTTTGGAGGCTACACATTTAGACATACACGCAACACCAAATATTTTCTAGTTACAACGTGTTTTTTAGGAAAAACAAGATAATTTTGCACGATGCATTATTTCTTCTCTTAAATTTAAGTATTTCTAATACGTACGTATTTGTCTTTACTCTGCAAAACTGTATTTCCTTATAACGTGGTATTCTTTCATATTCTTTCGAGAGAAAACTGTCCTCTTCGTTCTGTTTTGAGGCTGCACACTTAGACATACAGGCAACATCAAAGCTTTTCGTGTTACAACGTGTTGTTTAGGAAAAACAAGATAATTTCGCACGATGCGGGATTTCCTTAAAACGTGGTATTCTGACATATTTTTTCGATAGAAAACTATCCTTTGCGTACTCTTTTGCGGCTACAAGCTTAGACATACACGCAACACCAAATTTTTTCGAATTCCAACATGTTGTTTAGGAAATACAAGATAATTTTGTATGGAGCGTAATTTCTTCTCGTAAAGTTTAGATATTTCTAATTCGTGCATATTTGTTTTTACTCTGCAATTCTGTATTCCGTTATAACGTGGAATTCTTACATATTCTTTCGAGAGAAAACTCTCCTGTCCGTTCTCTTTTGAGGCTACACGCTTAAACATACACGCAACACCAAATCTTTTAGAGTAACAACGTGTTATTTAGGAAAAAAAAGATAATTTTGCACGATGCGTTATTTCTTCTCATAAAGTTTAAGTATTTCCAATATGTACATATTTGTCTTTAATATGTTACTCTGTATTTCCTTATAACGTTTTATTCTTACATATTCTTTCGAGTGAAAGCTCTCCTGTGCGTTTTCTATCGAGGCTACACGCTTAGACATACACGCAGCACCAAAGCTTTTCGAGTTAAAATATGTTGTTAAGGAAAAACAAGATAATTTCCTACTATGCGTGATTTCCTTAAAACGTGGTATTCTGACATATTTTTCCGAGAGAAAACTCTCCTGTGTGTTCTCCTTTGAGGCTACACGCTTAGGCATACATGCATCACCAAATCCTTTCGAGTTACAACGTGTTGTTTAGGAAATACAAGATAATTTTATACGATGCGTTATTTCTTCTCGTAAAGTTTAAGTATTTCTAATTTGTACATAGTTGGCTTTACTCAGCAACACTGTATTTCCTTATAACGTGGTATTCTTACATATTCTTTCGAGAGAAAACTCTCCTCTGCGTTCTCTTTTGAGGCTACACACTTAGACATACACGCTACACCAAAGCTTTTCGAGTTAAAACATTTTGTTTATGAAAAACAAGATAATTTCATACGATGCGGGATTTCCATAAAACGTGGTATTGTGACATAATTTTTGGAGAGAAAACTCTCCTGTGCGTACTCTTTTGAGGTTGCACGCTTAGTCATACATGCAACACCATATCTTTTCGAGTTACAACGTGTTGTTTAGGAAAACAAGATAATTTTGCAGGACGCGTTATTTCTTCTAGTAAAGTTTAAGTATTTCTAATAGGTACGTATTTGTCTTTACTCTGCAACACTGTATTTCCTAATAATGTGGTATTCTCACATATTCTTTCAAGAGAAATCTCTCCTGTGCTTTCTCTTTTTCGGCTACATGCTTAGACATACACGCAACACCAAAGTTTTTCGAGTTCCAACGTGTTATTTAGGAAAAACAAGATAATTTCCCACGATGCAGGATTTCCATAAAACGTGGTATTATGACGTATTTTTTCGAGAGAAAATTCTCCTGTGCGTTCTCTTTTGAGACTACATGCTTTACCATACACGCAACACAAAATCTTTTCGAATTACAACGTGTTGTTTAGGAAATACAAGATAATTTTGCACGATGCGTTATTTCTTCTCGTAAATTTTAAGTATTTCTAATACATACGTATTTGTCTTTTCTCTGCAACACTGTATTTCCTTATAACGTGTTATTCTTACATATTTTTTCGAGAGAAATCTCTCCTGTGCGTTCTCTTTTGCGGCTACACGCTTAGCCATACACAGAACACCAAAGTTTTTCGAGTTACAACGTGTTGTTTAGGAAAAGCAAGATAATTTCGCACGATGCAGGATTTCCTTAAAATGTGGTATTATGACGTATTATTTCGAGAGAAAATTCTCCTGTGGGTTCTCTTTTGAGGCGACACGTTTAGACATACATGCAACACCAATTGTTTTCGAGTTACAACGTGTTGTTTAGGAAATACAAGATAATTTTGCACGATGCTTTATTATTCTTCTAAATTTTAAGTAGTTCTAATACGTACGTATTTGTCTTTACTCTGCAACACTGTATTTCCTTATAACGTGGTATTCTTACATATTCTTTAGAGAGAAAACTCTCCTGTGCATTCTCTTTTGAGGCTACACAGTTAGACAAAAACGCAACACCAAAGCTTTTCGAGTTACAACAAGTTGTTTAGGAAAAACAAGATAATATCACATGATGCGGGATTTCCTTAAAACGTGGTATTCTGACATATTTTTTCGAGAGAATGCTCTCCTGTGGGTTCTCTTTGAGGATACACGTTTAGACATACACACAACAACAAATCTTTTCGAGTTACAACGTATTGCTTAGGAAATACAAGATAATTTTTTACGATGCCTTATTTCTTCTCATAAATTTTAAGTATTTTTAATATGTACGTATTTGTCTTTATTTTGCAACACTGTATTTCCTTGTAATGTGGTATTCTTACATATTCTTTCGAGTGAAAACTCTCATGTGCATTCTCTTTTGAGGCTACACGCTTAGACATACACGCAACAACAAAGCATTTCAAGTTACAATGTGTTGTGTAGGAAAAACAAGATAATTTCGCACGATGCTGGATTTCCTTAAAACGTGGTATTCTGACATATTTTTCGAGAGAAAATTCTCCTGTGCATTCTCTGTTGAGGCTACATGCTTATTCATACACACAACACCAAATCTTTTCGAGTTACAACGTGTTGTTTAGGAAAAACTAGATAATTTTGCATGATGTGTTATTTCTTCTCGTAAAGTTTAAGTATTTCTAATACGTACATATTTGTCTTTACTCTGCAACACTGTATTACATTATAACGTGGAATTCTTACATATTCTTTCGAGAGAAAACTCTCCTGTGCATTCTCTTTTGAGGCTACATGCTTAGACATAAACGCAACACCAAAGCTTTTCGAGTTACAACGTGTTGTTTAGGAAAAACAAGATAATATCGCATGATGTGGTATTTACATAAAACGTGGTATGCTGACACGTGTTTTTGAGAGAAAACTCTCCTGTGCTTTCTCTTTTGAGGCTGCATGCTTACTCATACACGCAACACCAAATCATTTAGAGTGACAACGTGTTGTTTAGGAAATACAAGATAATTTTGCACGCTGTGTTATTTCTTCTCGTAAAGTTTAAGTGTTTCTAATATGTATGTATTTGTCTTTACTCTGCAAAGCTCTATTTCTTTATAACATGTTATTCTTACATATTCTTTCGAGAGAAAACTCTCCTGTGTGTCTCTTTTTAAGGCTGCACGCCTAGAGAAAAACGCAAAACCAAAGCTTTTCGAGTTACAACAAGTTGTTTAGGAAAAAAAAGATAATTTGCAAGATGCAGTTTTTCCTTAAAACGTTGTATTCTGACATATTTATTCGTGAGAAAACTCTTCTGTGCATTCTCTTTTGAGGCTACAGGCTTAGACATACACACAACAACAAAGCTTTCCAAGTTACTACGTTTTGTTTAGGAAAAACAAGATAATTTCGCACGATGTGCGATTTCCTTATAACGGGGTATTCTGACATGTTTTTTTGAGAGAAAACTCTCCTGTGCGTTCTCTTTTGAGGCTAGAAGCTTAGACATACACGCAACACCAAATCCTTTCGAGTTACAACGTGTTATTTGGGAAAAAAAAGATAATTTTGCTCGATGCGTTATTTCTTCTCATAAAGTTTAAGTATTTCCAATATGTATGTATTTGTCTTTAATATGCTACTCTGTATTTCCTTATAACGTTTTATTCTTACATATTCTTTCGAGTGAAAACTCTCCTGTGCGTTCTCTATTGAGGCTACACGCTTAGACATACATGCAACACCAAAGCATTTCGAGTTAAAATATGTTGTTAAGGAAAAACACGATAATTTCCCAAGACGCGTGATTTCCTTAAAACGTGGTATTCTGACATATTTTTTTGAGAGAAAACTCTCCTGTGCGTTCTCCTTTGAGGCTACATGCTTAGACATACACACAACACCAAATCCTTTCGAGTTACAACATGTTGTTTAGAAAATACAAGATAATTTTGTACGATGCGTTATTTCTTCTCGTAAAGTTTAAGTATTTCTAATACGTACATAGTTGTCTTTACTCTGCAAAACTGTATTTCCTTATAACGTGGTATTCTTAAATAATCTTTCAAGAAAAAACTGTCCTGTGCATTCTCTTTTGTGGCTACACACTTAGACATACACGCTACACCAAAGCTTTTCGAGTTAAAACATGTTGTTTACGAAAAACAAGATAATTTCATACGATGCGGGATTTCCATAAAACGTGGTATTGTGACATATTTTTTCGAGAGAAAACTCTCCTGTGCATTCTTTTTTGAGGCGGCACGCTTAGTCATACATGCAACACCATATCTTTTCGAGTTACAACGTGTTGTTTAGGAAAAACAAGATAATTTTGCACAACGCGTTATTTCTTCTAGTAAAGTTTAAGTATTTCTAATACGTACGTATTTGTCTTTACTCTGCAACACTGTATTTCCTTATAACGTGGTATTCTTACATATTCTTTCGAGAGAAATCTCTCCTGTGCGTTCTCTTTAGCGGCTAAAGGCTTAGACATACACACAACACCAAAGATTTTCGAGTTCCAACCTGTTCTTTAGGAAAAACAAGATAATTTTGCACGATGAAGGGTTTCCTTAAAACGTGGTATTAGGACATATTTTTTCAAGAGAAAATTCTCCTGTGCATTCTCTTTTGAGACTACATGCTTTACCATACACGCAACACAAAATCTTTTCGAGTTACAATGTGTTGTTTAGGAAATACAAGATAATTTTGCACGATGCGTTATTTCTTCTCGTAAATTTTAAGTATTTTTAATATGTACATATTTGTCTTTACTCTGCAACACTGTATTTCCTTATAACTTGTTATTCTTACATATTTTTTCGAGAGAAAACTCTCCTGTGCGTTTTCTTTTGCGGCTACATGCTTAGACATACACGCAACACCATAATGTTTCGAGTTACAACGTGTTGTTTAGGAAAAACAAGATAATTTCGCATGATGCAGGATTTCCTTAAAACGTGGTATTATGGCGTATTATTTCGAGAGAAAATTCTCCTGTGGGTTCTCTTTTGAGACTACACATTTAGACATACACGCAACACCAATTATTTTCAAGTTACAACGTGTTGTTTAGGATATACAAGATAATTTTGCATGATGCATTATTTCTTCTTGTAAATTTTAAGTATTTCTAATACGTACGTATTTGTCTTTACTCTGCAACACTGTATTTCCTTATAACGTGGTCTTCTTACATATTCTTTCGAGAGAAAACCCTCCTCTTCATTCTCCTTTGAAGCTACACGCTTAGCCATACACTCAACACCAAATCTTTTCGAGTTACAACCTGTTGTTTAGGAAAAACAAGAAAATTTTGCATGATGCATTATTTCTTCTCGTAAAGTTTAAGTATTTCTAATATGTACATATTTGTCTTTACTCTGCAACACTGTATTATGTTATAACGTGGAATTCTTACATATTTTTTCGAGAAAAACTCTCCTGTTCGTTCTCTTTTGAGGCTACACGCTTAGACATAAACACAACACCAAAGCTTTTCGAGTTACAACGTGTTGTTTAGGAAAAACAAGATAATATCGCATGATGTGGTTTTTCCCTAAAACGTGGTATTCTGACACATTTTTTCGAGAGAAAACTCTCCTATGCTTTCTCTTTTGAGGCTGCATGCTTACTCATACACACAACACCAAATCATTTCGAGTTACAACGTGTTGTTTAGAAAATACAAGATAATTTGTACGATGTGTTATTTCTTCTCGTAAAGTTTAAGTATTTCTAATATGTACGTACTTGTCTTTACTCTGCAAAGCTGTATTTCTTTATAATGTGGTATTCTTACATATTCTTTCGAGAGAAAACTCTCCTGTGCGTTCTCTTTTGAGGCTGCACGCTTAGAGAAAAACGCAACACCAAAGCTTTTCGAATTACAACAACTTGTTTAGGAAAAAAAAGATAATTTCGCAAGATGCACGATTTCCTTAAAACGTTGTATTCTGACATATTTTTTCGTGAGAAAACTCTTCTGTGCATTCTCTTTTGAGGCTACACGCTTAGACATACACGCAACACCAAAGCTTTTCAAATTACAACGTTTTCTTTAGGAAAAACAAGATAATTTCGCACAATGTGCGATGTCCTTATAACGGGGTATTCTGACATGTTTTTTTCTAGAGAAAACTCTCCTGTGCATTCTCTTTTGAGGCTAGAAGCTTAGATATACACGCAACACCAAATCTTTTTGAGTTACAACGTCTTATTTAGGAAAAAAAAGATAATTTTGCACCATGCGTTATTTCTTCTCATAAAGTTTAAGTATTTCCAATATGTACGTATTTGTCTTTAATATGCTACTCTGTATTTCCTTATAACATTTTATTCTTACATATTCTTTCGAGTGTAAAATCTCCTGTGCGTTCTTTATTGAGGCTACACGCTTAGACATACACGCAACACCAAAGCTTTTCAAGTTAAAATATGTTGTTAAGGAAAAAGAAGATAATTTCCCACAATGCGTGATTTCCTTAAAACGTGGTATTCTGACATATTTTTTCGAGAGAAAACTCTCCTGTGTGTTCTCCTTTGAGGCTACACACTTAGGCATACACGCAACACCAAATCCTTTCGTGTTACAACGTGTTGTTCAGGAAATACAAGATAATTTTATACGATGCTTTATTTCTTCTCGTAAAGTTTAAGTATTTCTAATACGTACATAGTTGTCTTTATTCTGCAACACTGTATTTCCTTATAACGTGGTATTCTTACATATTCTTTCGAGAGAAAACTCTCCTGTACGTTCTCTTTTGAAGCTACACACTTAGACATACACGCTACAGCAAAGCTTTTCGAGTTAAAACATGTTGTTTACTAAAAACAAAATAATTTCATATGATGCGGGATTTCCATAAAACGTGGTATTGTGACATATTTTTTCGAGAGAAAACTCTCCTGTGCGTTCTCTCTTGAGGTTGCCCGCTTAGTCATACATGCAACAGTATATCTTTTCGAGTTACAACGTGTTGTTTAGGAAAACAAGATAATTTTGCAGGACGCGTTATTTCTTCTAGTAAAGTTTAAGTATTTCTAATAGGTACGTATTTGTCTTTACTCTGCAACACTGTATTTCCTTATAATGTGGTATTCTCACATATTCTTTCGAGAGAAATCTCTCCTGTGCGTTCTCTTTTGCGGCTACACGCTTAGACATAGACACAACACCAAAGATTTTCGAGTTCCAACTTGTTATTTAGGAAAAACAAGATAATTTCCCACGATGCAGGATTTCCTTAAAACGTGGTATTATGACGTATTTTTTCGATAGAAAATTCTCCTGTGCGTTCTCTTTTGAGACTACATGCTTTACCATACACGCAACACAAAATCTTTTCGAGTTACAATGTGTTGTTTAGGAAATACAAGATAATTTTGCACAATGCGTTATTCCTTCTCATAATTTTAAGTATTTCTAATATGTACGTATTTGTCTTTACTCTGCAACACTGTATTTCCTTATAACGTGGTATTCTTACATATTTTTTTGAGAGAAAACTCTCCTGTGCGTTCTCTTTTGCGGCTAGACACTTAGACAAACACGCAACACCAAAGTTTTTCGAGTTCCAACGTGTTGTTTAGGAAAAACAAGATAATTTCGCACGATGCAGGATTTCCTTAAAACGTGGTATTATGACGTATTATTTGGAGAGAAAAGTCTCCTGTGCGTTCTCTTTTGAGGCTACACATTTAGATATACACGCAACACCAATTCTTTTCAAGTTACAACGTGTTGTTTAGGAAAAACAAGATAATTTTGCACGATGCGTTATTTCTTCTCGTAAATTTTATGTATTTCTAATATGTACATGTTTGTCTTTACTCTGCAACACTGTATTTCCTTATAACGTGGTATTCTTACATATTATTTCGAGAGAAAACTCCCCTGTGCGTTCTCTTTTGAGGCTGCACAGTTAGAGAAAAACGCAACACCAAAGCTTTTCGAGTTACAACAAGTTGTTTAGGAAAAACAAGATAATTTCACATGATGACCGATTTCCTTAAAACGTGGTATTCTGACATATTTTTCGAGAGAATACTCTCCTGTGGGTTCTCTTTGAGGATACACATTTAGACATACACGCAACAACAAAACTTTTCGAGTTACAGCGTGTTGTTTAGGAAATACAAGATAATTTTGTACGATGCCTTATTTCTTCTCATAAAGTTTAAGTATTTTTAATATGTTCGTATTTGTCTTTACTCTGCAACACTGTATTTCCTTGTAATGTGGTATTCTTACATATTCTTTCGAGTGAAAACTCTCCTGAGCATTCTCTTTTGAGGCTACACGCTTAGACATACACGCAGCACCATAGCTTTTCGAGTTACAACGTGTTGTGTAGGAAAAACAAGATAATTTCGCAGGATGCTGGATTTCCTTAAAACGTGGTATTCTGACATATTTTTTTTAGAGAAAGCTCCCCTGTGCGTTCTCTTTTGAGTCTACATGCTTAGTCATACACTCAACACCATATCTTTTCGAGTTACAACGTGTTGTTTGGGAAAAATAAGATAATTTTGCATGATGCGTTATTTCTTCTCGTAAAGTTTAAGTATTTCTAATACGTACGTATTGTCTTTACCCTGCAACACTGTATTTCCTTATAACATGGTATTCTTACATATTCTTTCGAGAGAAAACTGTCCTGTGCATTCTCTTTTGAGGCTACATGCTTAGACATACACGCAACACAAGGCTTTTCGAGCTACAATGTGTTGTTTAGAAAAAAAAGATAATTTCGCACAATGCTGGATTTCCTTAAAACGTGGTATTCTGCCATATTTTTTCGAGAGAAAACTCTCCTGTGCATCCTCTTTTGAGGCTACATGCTTAGCCATACACTCAACACCAAACCTTTCGAGTTACAACGTGTTCTTTAGGAAAAACAAGATAATTTTGCATGATGCGTTATTTCTTCTCGTAAAGTTTAAGTATTTCTAATATGTACATATTTGTCTTTAGTCTGCAACACTGTATTTCCTTATAACGTGGTTTCTTACATATTCTTTCGAATGAAAACTCTCCTGTGCATTCTCTTTTGAGGCTACACGCTTAGACATACGCACAACACCAAAGCTTTTCGAGTTACAACGTGTTGTTTAGGAAAAACAACATAATTTTGCACGATGCGGGATTTCCTAAAAACGAGGTATTCTGACATATTTTTCGAGAGAAAACTCTCCTGTGCATTCTCTTTTGAGGCTACACGCTTAGACATACACGCAACACCAAAGCTTTTTGAGTTACAACAAGTTGTTTAGGAAAAACAAGATAATTTCGCACGATACGGGATTTCCTTAAAACGTTGTATTCTGACATATTTTTTAGTGAGAAAACTCTCCTGTGCATTCTCCTTTGAGGCTACACGCTGAGACATACATGCAACACCAAATCTTTACGAGTTACAACGTGTTGTTTAGGAATAACAAGATAATTACGCACGATGCAGGATTTCCTAAAAACATGGTAATCTGACATATTTTTCGAGAGAAAATTCTTCTGTGGGTTCTCTTTTGAGGATACACGTTTAGACAGACACGCAACAGCAAATCTTTTCAAGTTACAATGAGTTGTTTAGGAAATACAAGATAATATTGTACGATGTGTTATTTCTTCTCATTAAGTTTAAGTATTTCTAATATGTACGTATTTGTCTTTACTCTGCAACACTGTATTTCCTTATAACATGGTATTCTTACATTTTCTTTCGAGAGAATACTCTCCTGTGCATTCTGTTTTGAGGCTACATGCTTAGACATACACGCAACACCAAAGTTTTTGGAGTTACAACGTGTTGTTTAGGAAAAACAAGATAATTTCGCATGATGCAGGATTTCTTTAAAACGTGGTATTCTGACATATTTTTTCGAGAGAAAATTCTCCTGTGGGTTCCCTTTTGAGGCTACATATTTACACATACACACAACACCAAATCTTTTCTAGTTACAACGTGTTGTTTAGGAAATACAAGAAAATTTTTACGATGCATTATTTCTTTTCGTAAAGTTTAAGTATTTCTAATACGTACGTATTTGTCTTTACTCTGCAACACTGTATTTCCTTATAACGTGGTATTCTTACATATTCTTTCGAGAGAAAACTCTCCTGTGCATTCTCCTTTGAGGCTACAGGCTTAGACATACACGCAACACCAAAACTTTTCGAGTTACAACCTATTAAGAAAAACAAAATAATTTTGAACGATGCGGGATTTCCTTAAAACGTGGTATTCTGACATATTTTTTTCGAGTGAAAACTCTCCTGTGCATTCTCTTTTTAGGCTACATGCTTAGACATACATGCAACACCAAATCTTTTCGAGTTACAACGTGTTGTTTAGGAAGTACAAGATACTTTTGTATGATGCGTTATTTCTTCTGGTAAATTTTAAGAATTTGCAATACGTACAAATTTGTCTTTACTCTGCAACACTTTATTTCATTATAATGTGGTATTCTTACATATTCTTTCGAGAGAAAACTCTCCTGTGCGTTATCTTATGAGGCTGCATGCTTAGACAAAAACGCAACACCAAAGCTTTTCGAGTTACACTGTATTGTTTAGGAAAAACAAGATAATATTGCACGATACGGGAATTTCTTGAAACGTGGTATTCTTACATATTTTTCGAGAGTAAACTCTCCTGTGTATTCTCCTTTGAGGCTACACGCTTAGACATACACGCAACACCAAAGCTTTTCGAGTTACAACGTGTTGTTTAGGAAAAACAAGATAATTTTACAAGATGCATGATTTCTTTAAATCGTGGTATTCTGACATATTTTTCGAGAAAAAAAATTCTCCTGTGCGTTCCCTTTTGAGGCTCCAAGCTTAGACATACATACAACACCAAATCTTTTCAAGTTACAATGTGTTGTTTAGGAAACACAAGATTTTTTTTACGATGCATTATTTCTTCTCGTAAACTTTAATTATTTGTAATACATACGTATTTGTATTTACTCTGCAACACTGTATTTTCTTATAACGTGGTATTCTTACATATTCTTTCGAGAGAAAACTCTCCTGTGCGTTCTCTGTTGAGGCTATACGCTTAGACATACATGCAACACCAAAGCTTTTCGAGTTACAACGTGTTGTTTAGGAAAAACAACATAATTTTGCACGATGCGGGATTTCCTAAAAACGAGGTATTCTGACATATTTTTCGAGAGAAAACTCTCCTGTGCATTCTCTTTTGAGGCTACACTCTTAGACATACACGCAATACCAAAGCTTTTTGAGTTACAACAAATTGTTTAGGAAAAACAAGATAATTTCGCACGATACGGGATTTCCTTAAAACGTTGTATTCTGACACATTTTTTCATGAGAAAACTCTCCTGTGCATTCTCCTTTGAGGCTACACGCTGAGACATACATGCAACACCAAATCTTTATGAGTTACAATGTGTTGTTTAGGAATAACAAGATAATTTCGCACGATGCAGGATTTCCGAAAAACGTGGTAATCTGACATATTTTTTCGAGAGAAAATTCTCCTGTGGGTTCGATTTTGAGGATACACGTTTAGACATACACGCAACAGCAAATCTTTTCGAGTTAAAACGAGTTGTTTAGGAAATACAAGATAATATTGTACGATGTGTTATTTCTTCTCATTAAGTTTAAGTATTTCTAATACGTATGTATTTGTCTTTACTCTGCAACACTGTATTTCCTTATAACATGGTATTCTTACATTTTCTTTCGAGAGAATACTCTCCTGTGCATTCTGTTTTGAGGCTACATGCTTAGACATACACGCAACACCAAAGTTTTTCAAGTTACAACGTGTTGTTTAGGAAAAACAAGATAATTTCACACGATGCGGGATTTCCTTAAAATGTGGTATTCTGACATATTTTTTCGAGAGAAAATTCTCCTGTGCATTCTCTATTGAGGCTACACGGTTAGAAATACACGCAACACCAAAGCTTTTCGAGTTACATCGTGTTGTTTAGGAAAAACAAGTTAGTTTCGCACGATGCAGGATTTCCATAAAACGTGGTATTCTGACATATTTTTTCGACAGAAATCTCTCCTGTGCGTTCTCTTTTGAGGCTAATCGCTTAGACATTCACGCCACAACAAATCCTTTTGAGTTACAATGTGTTGTTTAGGAAATACAAGATAATTTTGCACGATGCGTTATTTCTTCTCATAAAGTTTAAGTATTTCCAATAAGTACATAATTGTCTTTACTCTGCAACACTGTATTTCCTTATAACGTGGTATTTTTTACATATTCGTTCGAGAGAAAACTCTCCTGTGCGTTCTCTTTTGAGGCTACACACTTAGACATACATGCAACACCACAGCTTTTCGAGTTATAAAGTGTTGTTTAAGAAAAACATGATAATTTCACAAGATGCGGGATTTCATTAAAACGTGGTATTCTGACATATTTTTTTGAGAGAAAACTCTCCTTGCGTTCTCTTTTGAGGCTACAAGCTTAGAAATACACACAACACAAAATCTTTTCAGGTTACAACATGTTATTTAGGAAAAACAAGATAATTTTGCAAAATGCGTTATTCTTCTCGTAAAGTTTAAGTATTTCCAATACGTACATATTTGTCTTTACTCTGCAACACTGTATTTCCTTATAACGTCGTATTCTTACATATTCTTTCGAGAGAAAACTCTCCTGTGCGTTCCCTTTTGAGGCTCCACACTTAGACATACACACAACACCATAAGTATTCAAGTTACAACGTGTTGATTAAGGAAAACAAGATAATTCCGCATTATGTGGGATTTCCTTAAAACGTGCTATTCTGACATATTTTTTCGAGAGAAAACTCTCCTGTGCATTCTCTTTTGAGGCTACACGCTTAGACATACACGCAACACCAAGGCTTTTCGAGTTACAACGTGTTGTTTAGGAAAAACAAGATAATTTTGCACGATGCAGGATTTCCTTAAAACGCAGTATTCTGATATATTTTTTCCAGAGAAAATTCTCCTGTGGGTTCTCTTTTGAGGCTACACATTTAGACATACACACAACACCTAATCTTTTCGAGTTACAACGTGTTGTTTAGGAAATACACGATAATTTTTTACGATGCGTTATTTCTTCTCGTAATGTTTAAGTATTTCTAATATGTACATATTTGTCTTTATTCTGTAAAACTGTATTTCCTTGTAACGTGGTATTCTTACATATGTTTGTGGGAGAAAACTCTCCTTTGCATTCTGTTTTGAGGCTACACACTTCGACATACACGCAACACCAAAGCTTTTCGAGTTAAAACATGTTGTTTAGGAAAAACAAGATAATTTCGCATGATGCAGGATTTCCTTAAAACGTGGTATTCTGACATATTTTTTCAACACAAAACTCTCCTGTGCGTTCTCTTTTGAAGCTACACTCTTAGACATACAAGCAACACCAAAGCTTTTCGAGTTAAAACATGTTGTTTAGGAAAAACAAGATAATTTTGCATGATGCAGGATTTCCTTAAAACGTGGTATTCAGACATATTTTTTCGAGGTAAAATTCTCCTGTGTGTTCACTTTTGAGGCTACACATTTAGACATACACGCAACACCAAATCTTTTTGAGTTACAACGTGTTGTTTAGGAAATACAAGATAATTTTGTACTATGCATTATTTCTTCTCATAAAGTTTAAGTATTTCTAATAAGTACATATTTGTCTTTACTCTGCAACACTGTATTTCCTTATAATGTGGTATTCTTACATTTTCTTTTGAGAGAATACTCTGCGGTGCATTCTCCTTTGAGGATACACGCTTAGACATACACGCAACACCAAAGTTTTTCGAGTTACAACGTGTTGTTTAGGAAAAACAAGATAATTCCGCACGATGCGGGATTTCCTTAAAACGTGGTATTCTGACATATTTTTTCGAGAGAAAACTCTCCTGTGCATTCTCTTTTGAGGCTGCACACTTAGACAAAAACGCAACACCAAATCTTTTCGAGTTACAACGTGTTGTTTAGGAAATACAAGATAATTTTGTATGATGCGTTATTTCTTCACATAAAGTTTAAGTATTTGTAATACCTATGTATTTGTCTTTAATCTGCAACACTGTATTTCCTTGTAACGTGGTATTCCTACATATTCTTTCGAGAGAAAACTCTCCTGTGTGTTCTATTTTGAGGCTACACGCTTAGACATACACGCATCACCAAAGCCTTTCGTGTTACAACATGTTGTTTAGGAAAAAAAGACAATTTAGCATGATGCAGGATTTCCTTAAAACGTGGTATTCTGACATATTTTTTCAAGAGAAAACTCTACTGTGCGGTCTCTTTTGAGGCTTCACGCTTCACACCAAATTTTTTCGAGTTACAACATGTTGTTTAGGAAATACAAGATAATTTTGTACGATGCTTTATTTCTTCTCGTAAAGTTTAAATATTTCTAATATGTACGTACTTGTCTTTACTCTGCAAAACTGTATTTCATTGTAACGTGGTATTCTTACATAATCTTGCGAGAGAAAACTCTGCTGTGCGTTCTCTTTTGAGTCTACACGCTTAGACATACACGCAACACCAAATCTTTTCGAGTTACAACGTGTTGTTTAGGAAAACCAAGATAATTTTGCATGATGCATTTTTTCTTCTCATAAAGTTTAAGTATTTCTAATATTTACATATTTGTCTTTACTCTGTGAAACTGTATTTCCTTGTAACGTGGTATTCTTACATAATCTTGAGAAAGAAAACTCTCCTCTGCATTCTCTTTTGAGGCTACACGCTTAGGCATACACGCAACACCAAAGCTTTTCGAGTTACAACGTGTTCTTTAAGAAAAAAAAGATAATTTCGCACGATGCGGGATTTCCTTAAAACGTGGTATTCTGACATATTTTTGGAGAGAAAATTCTCCTGTGGGTTCTCTTTTGAGGCAACACTTTTAGACACACACACAACACCAAATCTTTTCGAGTTACAACGTGTTGTTTAGGAAAAATAAGATAATTTTGCACGATGCGTTATTTCTTCTCCTAAAGTTTAAGTATTTCCAATACGTAACTATTTGTCTTTCCTCTGCAACACTGTATTTCCTTATAATGTGGTATTCTTACATATTCTCTCAACAGAAAACTGTCCTATGCGTTCTCTTTTGAGGCTACATGCTTAGGCATACACGCAACACCAAAGCTTTTCAAGTAACAACGTGTTGTTAAAGAAAAACAAGATAATTTCGCACGATGCGGGATTTCCTTAAAACGTGGTATTCTGACATATTTTTTCGAGAGAAAAATCTCCTGTGAGTTCTCTTTTGAGTCTACAAGCTTAGATGTACACGTAACACAAAATCGTTTCGAGTTACAACGTGTTGTTTAGGAAAAACAAGATAATTTTGCATGATGCGTTATTTCTTCTCGTAAAGTTTAAGTATTTCCAATACATACGTATTTGTCTTTACTCTGCAACACTGTATTTTCTTATAACGTGGTATTCTTACATAATCTTTTGGGAGAAAACTCTCCTGTGTGTTCTCTTTTGAGGCTGCACGCTTAGACAAAAACACAACACCAAAGCTTTTCGAGTTACCAGTTGTTTAGAAAAACAAGATCATTTCGCATGATTCGGGATTTTCTTAAAACGTGGTATTCTGACATATTTTTTCGAGAGAAAACTCTCCTGTGCATTCTCTTTTGAGGCTACACGCTTAGACATACATGCATCACCAAAGCTTTTCGAGTTACACTGTGTTGTTTAGGAAAAACAAGATAATTTCGCACGATGCAGGATTTCCTTAAAACGTGGTATTCTGACATATTTTTTCGAGAGAAAATTCTCCTGTGGGTTCTCCTTTGAGGCTGCACATTTAGACATACACAAAACACCAAATCCTTTCAAGTTACAACGTGTTTTTTAGGAAATACACGATAATTTTTTTACGATGCATTATTTCTTCTAGTGAAGTTTAAGTATTTCTAATACGTACGTATTTTTATTTATTCTGCTACACTGTATTTCCTTATAACGTGGTATTCTTACATATTCTTTCGATAGAAAACTCTCCTGTGCATTCTCTTTTGAGGCTACACGCTGAGACATACAAGCTACACTAAAGCTTTTCGAGTTACAACCTGTTGTTTAGGAAAAACAAGATAATTTTGCATGATGCGTTATTTCTTCTCGTAAAGTTTAAGTATTTCCAATACATACGTATTTGTCTTTACTCTGCAACACTGTATTTCCTTATAACGTGGTATTCTTACATAATCTTTCGAGAGAAAACTCTCCTGTGTGTTCTCTTTTGAGGCTGCACGCTTAGACAAAAACGCAACACCAAAGCTTTTCGAGTTATAAAAAGTTGTTTAGAAAAACAGGATCATTTCGCATAATTCGGGATTTTCTTAAAACGTGGTATTCTGACATATTTTTTCGAGAGAAAACTCTCCTGTGCATTCTCTTTTGAGGATACACGCTTAGACATACATGCATCACCAAAGCTTTTCGAGTTACACCGTGTTGTTTAGGAAAAACAAGATAATTTCGCACGATGCAGGATTTCCTTAAAACGTGGTATTCTGACATATTTTTTCGAGAGAAAATTCTCCTGTGGGTTCTCTTTTGAGGCTGCACATTTAGACATACACAAAACACCAAATCCTTTCAAGTTACAACGTGTTGTTTAGGAAATACACGATAATTTTTTACGATGCATTATTTCTTCTAGTAAAGTTTAAGTATTTCTAATACGTACGTATTTTTCTTTACTCTGCTACACTGTATTTCCTTATAACGTGGTATTCTTACATATTCTTTTGAGAGAAAACTCTACTGTGCATTCTCTTTTGAGGCTACACGCTGAGACATACAAGCTACACTAAAGCTTTTCGAGTTACAACGTGTTGTTTAGGAAAAACAAGATAATTTCCCACGATGCGGGATTTCCTTAAAACGTGGTATTCTGACATATTTTTTCAAGAGAAAACTCTCCTGTGCGTTCTCTTTTGAGGCTACAAGCTTACACTTACACGTAACGCAAAATCTTTTCGAGTTACAATGTGTTGATTAGGAAAAACAAGATAATTTTGCACGATGCGTTATTTTTTCTCGAAAAGTTTAAGTATTTCCAATATGTATGTATTTGTCTTTAATCTGCAACAGTGTATTTCCTTATAACATGGTATTCTTCCATAATCTTTTGAGAGAAAACTGTCCTGTGCGTTCTCTTTTGAGGCTGTACGCTTAGACAAAAACGCAACACCAAAGCTTTTCGTGTTAAAACAAGTTGTTTAGAAAAAATGATAATTTCGCACGACGCAGGATTTCCTTAAAATGTGGTATTCTGACATATTTTGTCGAGAGAAAATTCCACTGTGGGTTCTCTTTTGAGGCTACACGTTTAGACAACCATGCAACACCAAATCCTTTCGAGTTATAACGTGTTTTTTAGGATAAACAAGATAATTTCGCACGATGCGGGAGTTCCTTAAAACGTGGTATTCTGACATATTTTTTCGAGAGAAAACTCTTCTGTGTATTCTCTTTTGAGGCTACTCGCTTAGACATACACCCCACACCAAATCTTTTCGAGTTACAAAGTGTTGTTTAGGAATTACAAGATAATTTTGTACGATGCTTTATTTCATCTCTTAATGTTTAAGTATTTCTAATACGTAAGTATTTGTCTTTACTCTGCAACACTGTATTTCCTTGTAACGTGGTATTTTAACATATTCTTTTGAGAAAAAACTCTCCTGTGCGTTCTCTTTTGAGGCTCCACGCTTAAACATACACACCACACCAAATCTTTTCCAGTTTCAACGTGTTGTTTAGGAAATACTAGATAATTTTTTCCGATGTGTTATTTCTTCTCGTAAAGTTTAAGTATTTATAATATGTACGTATTTGTCTTCACTCTGCAAAACTGTATTTTCTTGTAACATGGTATTCTTACATATTCTTGCAAAAGAAAACTCTCCTGTGCATTCTATTTTGAGGCTACACACTTAAACATACACGCAACACCAATGTTTTTCGAGTTAAAACATGTTGTTTAGGAAAACCAAGATAATTTCGCACGATGCAGGATTTCCTTAAAACGTGGTATTCTGACACATTTCTTTGAGAGAAAATTCTCCTGTGGGTTCTCTTTTGAGGCTACACCTTTAGACATACACCCAACACCAAATCTTTTCGAGTTACAAGGTGTTGTTTAGGAAATACAAGTTAAATTTGTACGATGCGTTTTTTCTTCTCTTAAAGTTTAAGTATTTCTAGTACATACATATTTGTCTTTACTCTGCAACACTGTATTTACTTATAACATGGTATTCTTACATATTCCTTCGAGAGAAACCTCTCCTGTGCGTTCTCTTTAGAGGCTAAACGCTTAGACATACACGCAACACCAAAGCTTTTCGAGTTACCTCCTGTTGTTTAGGAAAAACAAGATAATTTCGCATGATGGGGGATTTCCTTAAAACTTGGTATTCTGACAAATTTTTTGAGAGAAAACTCTCCTGTTTATTCTCTTTTGAGACTACCAGCTTATACATACACGTAACACAAAATCCTTTCGAGTTACAACGTGTTGTTTAGGAAAAACAAGATAATATTGCACGATGCATTATTTCTTCTCGTAAAGTTTCAGTATTTCCAATATGTACGTATTTGTCTTTAATCTGCAACACTGTATTTCCTTATAACGTGGTATTCTTACATATTCTTTTGAGATAAAACTGTCCTGTGTGTTCTCTTTTGAGGCTACATGCTGAGACATACAAGCTACATTAAAGCTTTTCGAGTTATTTGTTGTTTAGGAAATACAAGATAATTTCGCACGATGCAGGATTTCCTTAAAACGTGGTATTCTCAAATATTTTTTTGAAAGAAAACTCTCCAGTGCATTCTCTTTTGAGGCTACAAGCTTAGACATACACGCAACACGAAATCTTTTCAAGTTACAACGTGTTGTTTAGGAAAAACAAGATAATTTTGCACGATGCTTTATTTCTTCTCGTAAAGTTTAAGTATTTCCAATATGTCCGTATTTGTCTTTACTCGGCAACACTGTATTTCCTTATAACATGGTATTCTTAGATATTCTTTTGAGAGAAAACACTCCTGTGCGTTCTCTTTTGACGCTACACGCTTAGACATACAGGCAACACCAAAGCTTTTCGAGTTACAACTTGTTCTTTAAAAAAAACAAGATAATTTCGCACTATGTGGGATTTCCTCAAAACGTGGTATTCTGACATATTTTGTCGAGAGAAAATTCTCCTGGGGGTTCTCTTTGGAGGCTACACGCTTAAACATACACGCATCACCAAAGCTTTTTGAGTTACAACGTGTTGTTTAGGAAAAAGAAGATAATTTCACAAGATGTGGGATTTCCTTAAAACGTGGTATTCTGACATATTTTGTCGAGGGAAAATACCTCTGTGGGTTCTCTTTTGAGGAGTGTATGTCTAAGCGTGTAGCCTCACAAGAGAACGCACAGGATAGTTTTCTCTCGAAAAAATATGTCAGAATGCCACGTTTTGAGGAAATCCAGCATCATTGGAAATTATCTTGTTTTTCCTAAACAACATGTTATAACTCCAAAAGATTTGGTGTTGCGTGTATGTCTAAACGTGTAGCCTCAAAAGAGGACCAACAGGAAATTTCCTCTCGACGAAATACGTCAGAATGCCACGTTTTAAGGAAATCCTGCATCGTGCGAAATTATCTTGTTTTTCCTAAACTACACGTTGTAACTCAAAGAGGTTTGGTGTTGCGTGTATGTCTAAGCCTGTTGCCTCAAAAGAGAACGTACCGGAGAGTTTTCTCTCACAAGATTATGTAAGAATACCACGTTACAAGAAAATACAGTTTTGCAGAGTAAAGACAAATACCTACATATTAGAAATACTTAAACTTTACGAGAAGAAATAACGCATCGTACAAAATTATCTTGTATTTCCTAAACAACACGTTGTAACTCGAAATGATTTGGTGTGGAGTGTATGTCTAATCATGTAGCCTCAAAAGAGAACGCACAGGAGAGATTTCTCTCGAAAAAATATGTCAGAATACCACGTTTTAAGGAAATCACGCATCGTTGGAAATTATCTTTTTTTTCCTAAACAACATGTTGTAACTGCAAAAGATTTGGTTTGCATGTATGTCTAAACGTGTAGCCTCAAAAGAGGACCCACAGGAAATTTTCTCTCGACAAAATATGTCAGAATACCACATTTTAAATAAATGCTGCATCGTGCGAAATATCTTTATTTTCATAAACAACACGTTGTAACATGAAAAGCTTTGGTGATGCGTGTATGTCTAAGCATATAGCCTCAAAAGAGAACACACAGGAGAGTTTTCTCTCGAAAAAAATGTAAGAATACTACGTTATAAGGAAATACAGTGTTGCAGAGTAAAGACAAGTACGTACATATTGGAAATTCTTAAAAATTACGAGAAGAAATAACGCATCGTGCAAAATTATCTTGTTTTACCTAAACAACACGTTGTAACTCAAAAAGATTTTGAGTTGTGTGTATGTCCAAGCTTGTAGCCTCAACAGGGAACACACAGGAGAGTTTTCTCTCAAAAAAAATTGTCAGAATACCACGTCTTAAGGAAATCCCGCATCGTGCAAAATTATCTTATTTTTCTTAAACAACACTTTGTAAAAGCTTTGGTGTTGCGTGTATGTCTATGTGTGTAGCCTCAAAAGAGAATACACAGGAGAGTTTTCTCTTGAAAGAATATGTAAAAATACCACGTTATAAGGAAATAGAGTGTTGCAGAGTAAAGACAAATATGTACATATTGGAAATACTTAAACTTTACGAGAAGAAATAACGCATCGTGCAAAATTATCTTGTTTTTCCTAAACAACACGTTGTAACTCGAAAAGATTTGGTGTTGCGTGTATGTCTAAGCTTGTAGCCTCAAAAGAGAACGCACAGGAGAGTTTTCTCTCAAAATAATATGTCAGAATACTACGTTTTAAGGAAATCCCGCATCGTGTGAAAGTATCTTGTTTTTCCTAAACAACATGTTTTAACTCGAAAAGCTTTGGTGTTGCGTGTATGTCTAAGCGTGTAGCCTCAAAAGAGAACGCACAGGAGAGTTTTCTCTCAAGAATATGTAAGAATACCACATTAAAAGGTGTATCTTCCCCACCCCCCTGCAACTAAGTTGGCTAGCGGGCACCCAACTCTTCCGATGGCTACCTCCGGCCTTTGTTCTGTGAACAATAAGGCTCCACACCTCGGCTATCGACACCGCCCCCAAGCCGGCGTTTACCTGAGCCACCAGGCTGAAGGCAGACGACCCGCTGAGACCTGGAGCCAGAGGATTCACAGCACCGCCTTTGAAGCTACCGACTTCTGGGGGGTTGGCCGATCCCCCAAATGTCTATATAACCTGTCTTAAATTTATTAAAACCAGTCTTGACCGGAATCCTCGCCTTGACTCAAATCCCTGTGTCTCTGTCCCTGTACCCCAAGATTCTCTCAACAGGTAACCTGGTTCACATGTAGCTGCTGGCGGTTACATAATTGGCGCCTGAACGTGGGAAGACCTGGCACGAGAGAATTTCCTGAGGTAGCCCTATCCAGCGAAGCTTCGCAGAAAAGGTGGTAAGAAGTAGTATCCACATGGTAAGCAACATAGAGGTCAAAACTAGCGCTAGTGAATTCGTGTCTATTGTTGTGAGTGTAGGAAGGATACTGTTTTTCAAGCATACTGTGCGGGCCCGGCACGGTGGCTGCTTGGGTTTAAAGGATAGGGAAAATGGGACAGGAAAGTTCACACGAAATCTGCGCACGCAACATTCAAGAGTTGCTTCAGGCAAAAGGGATTGGGTTTGAAGAGGAAAGATTAGAAGATTTCTTGGACCAGATATATTCCTGTTGTCCTTGGTTCCGAGAAAAACGAACATTAAATGAGAGAACTTGGCTGAGAATTGGTAATTCGCTAAAGGCAGCCAAGGCAGACAATATCACCCTCTGCCTCTGGACTCTGATTAAGGACATCATAGATGAAGGGAGTTTGGAAGAATTAGGTGTTATTCATGAAAGTGAGGATTTTCAAGTAAAAGGCCATGTGGAGAGGATCCCTGTTATAGAAGATTCTCCACAAACTAAGTCTCGTGAACACAGAGACAGTTCTGATGAGCATATTGTAAGAAAAAAATAGCTCATCCCGAGAAAGGAGCGATTGAAGTTCATGGAGAAACTTGGCCCCCCCGTAGCGCCATCTGCTCCGCCTGTGACCTTGATGGCAGAGGCCGAGATCCAGAAGGACATGCAAATACAAAAGTTAGAGTTTGAAATTAAATTGCAGAGATTGACTAATGAGTTACAGGAGCTAAAAAGGGTCTCTGATACTAGAGAGAACTATAACTCGGAGACCCGCCAGTCGCCATTAGAAAGAGTTATAAACCAGGCCCGCGGGGAGGGGCAGGATACGTCAGAAATCTTAGCTTTTCCAGTCCTTGAGATAGAAGACCAGGACAATGTGGTCAGACAATATCAGACCTTGGAATTTAAGGTGATAAAAGAGTTAAAGCTAGCCGTAGCCCAGTACGGCCCGACAGCTCCCTTTACACAGGCGTTGTTGGATACTGTGATAGAGTCGAATCTAACTCCACAGGATTGGAAAACGCTGTGTAAAGCTACGTTGTCGGGGGGAGATTTCTTGCTTTGGAGTTCTGAATGGCGTGAGGCTTGCAAAAGAACCGCCGCCACTAACACTCAAGCAGGCCATCCAGAATGGAATGCGGAGATGTTGTTGGGGGAAGGCCTATATGAAGGAAATAATAACCAGATTGGGTTTCCCATCGCAGTGTATGCGCAGATTGCGGTGGCCGCCCGCCGTGCTTGGACTCTGTTACCAGCTAAGGGAGATATTAGTGGAAATCTAACAGCTGTGAAACAGGCTCCCGACGAACTCTTTCAGGATTTCGTAGACAGATTGCTAAAAACGGCTAATAGAATTTTTGGAAACTCTCAGGCAGAGAATCTGCTGGTTACGCAACTAGCCTATGAGAATGCTAATGCGGCCTGCCGAGAGGCCATTAGACCCCAGAGGGGAAAGACAGACCTAGCCGGTTACATTCGCCTTTGTTCTGAGATCGGTCCATCCTATAATCAGGGTTTAGCTATAGCTGCAGCGCTGCAGGGAACAACTATTCAGGGGATTCTTTCACAAAGACGAGGAAATAGGAGATGTTTTAAATGTGGTAGTCTGGGTCATTTTAAAAGTGATTGTCCTGATAATAAGCCCAGTATAAACGGGCAATCAGGTGGTCCACCAGGAACGTGCCATAAGTGTAGAAAAGGAAATCAGTGGGTTAAGAGAGACAAGTCAAAAAATAACTTCCAAGGTAGACCCGTGTCGGGAAACGGGGGGAGGGGCCAGCCCCAGGCCCCGATGCATCAGACTGTCTGCGGGGCACAGCTACTGCCGAGCCAAGGAAATCCATCCTTGACCTCGCCAGAGCTACACCAGGAAGTGCAGGGCTGGACCTCTGCTGCATGTGTCATGCCGTACTAGCTCCAGAGATGGGAGTTCAGGTTTTGCCCACGGGAGTCTTCGGACCATTACCCGAAGGTACTTGGGAATTGCTGTTAGGACGAAGCAGTTCTACTGTGAAGGGACTGCAGATTTATCCAGGAGTCATAGACAGTGATTATGAGGGAGAAATTAAAATTATGGCTGCTTCCTCTCGTGGTGTCATAACTATACCAGCTAATCAAAGAATTGCCCAGCTAGTCTTAGTTCCTTTACATCCACTGCCTTCCAAATTCATTAAAGAAAAAAGAGGAGAGGAGGGCTTTGGCTCCTCCGGAGTGTTCTGGGTTCAGTCTATTACTAATAAAAGACCTAACCTTAAATTGACTATTGAAGGAAGGAGTTTTGAAGGATTAATAGATACGGGAGCTGATGTTACAATTATTAAGGGACAGGACTGGCCCTGTAACTGGCCATTGACAGAGACCCTAACGCATCTGCAGGGTATTGGTTATGCAAGCAATCCCAAACAGAGCGCCAGACTTTTAACTTGGAAAGATGCAGATGGAAATTCAGGACAAATTCGGCCTTTTGTGATGCAGAAGTTGCCTACTACACTCTGGGGTAGAGACTTGCTATCTCAGATGAATTTAATTCTGTGTAATCCTAATGAAATTGCCTCTAAGCAAAAGACAGTGTCGGAGGAATCCGAACCTACTCAGGGGCTTGGAAATGAAGCACAAGGCACTAGGAAGCTTAAAAACCCCCAGGCAAACCCTAACTCTAGAAGTCTGGGGCATTTTCGGTAATGGCCACTATCTCGCCTGCACCCCACGCCGATAAAATCCAATGGCTTAGCGACATTCCAGTGTGGGTTGATCAGTGGCCTTTAACTAAAGAGAAATTGGAGGCTGCCTCTCTGCTGGTGCAGGAACAGTTAGAGGCAGGACATCTAATAGAGTCATTATCTCCATGGAACACGCCGATATTCGTAATTAAAAAGAAGTCCAGCAAATGGAGATTGTTACAGGATTTAAGAAAGGTAAATGAAACAATGTTGCCCATGGGAACCTTACAAGCGGGTCTTCCATCTCCCGTGGCTATTCCAAAAGGGTTTCATAAAATAGTCATAGATTTAAAAGATTGTTTCTTTACCATTCCTTTGCACCCTGAAGACTGCAAAAGGTTCGCGTTCAGTGTTCCTTCTATTAACTTTGCAGAGCCTATGAAAAGGTTTGAATGGACAGTGCTTCCCCAGGGTGTGGCAAACAGCCCAGCTTTGTGCCAGAAATTTGTCGCACAGGCCATTCAACCTGTGAGACAGAAATGGCCAGATATTTACTTTATCCATTTCACAGATGATTTTCTAATTGCAGGAAAAAATCCTCAGACCTTGCTTTTATGTTTTAGAGATTTGCAGCAAGCCCTGGTCGCTAAAGGGCTGCAGATAGCCCCAGAGAAAGTTCAGATCCAGGAGCCATATAATTATCTGGGTTTTAAACTTACGGACCAGTCAATTTTTTCCCAGAAGATAATTATCCACAGGGACAATTTGAAAACTTTAAATGATTTTCAGAAGTTATTGGGTGACATTAATTGGCTTCGGCCGTATTTAAAACTTACAACAGGGGAATTACAACCTTTATTTGATATTCTTAAAGGAAATGCTGATCCGACATCCCCTAGGGTATTAACTTCAGAAGGACTTTTTGCCTTACAGACAGTGGAGAAAGCTATTGAGAACCAATTTGTTACCTATATAGATTATTCCTTACCTCTGCATCTGCTAATTTTTAATACTACTCATTCGCCTACAGGATTATTATGGCAAAAGGCTCCTCTGATGTGGATTCATTTGAGGGTGTCTTCTAGACGTAATATTTTGCCATATTTTGAGGTCGTGGCCCAAGTAATTATGCTTGGTAGAAAACAGGCGCTGACTTATTTCGGTAAGGAGCCGGACTTTATTATACAACCTTACAGTGTAAATCAGGATGAATGGCTAAAACAGCATAGCACAGATTGGCTGCTGGCTCAGATTGGTTTTAAAGGGTGTATAGACAATCATTATCCTCAAGACAAGTTAATAAAGTTTTTAAATATGCATGATGTTATATTTCCTAAAATGACATCTCTACAGCCGCTGCAGAATGCACTCCTAGTGTTCACAGATGGTTCATCAAAAGGAAAAGCCGGATATCGTGTTAACAATCAACAGGTGGTCATAGAAACGCCTGGGTTATCTGCTCAGTTATCAGAGCTTACAGCAGTGCTGTGTGTTTTTCAAACTGTAAATAGTACGTTTTATCTCTTTACTGACAGTGCTTATGTTGCATTTTCTATACCGCAACTAGAAACCTGTGGCACGTTTAATTTTAATACGCCAGCTGGATCCTTGTTTTCACAATTGCAAGGTATCATTCTTGCTAGAAAAAATCCTTTTTATATAGGACATATTATATCTCACTCGGGTCTCCCTGGACCTCTGGCTCAGGGCAATGAGTGCATTGACAAAGCACTAATTGGTCAAGTCTTGGCACTCACACCCATAGAATTGGCAAAACGTGATCATGATAAATTTCATCTTTCTAGTCATACGTTGAGGCTCCGTCATAAAATCACAAAGGAGCAAGCTAGAATGATCGTAAAGCAATGCCCTAATTGTCTCACTTTAGCACCAGTGCCCCATTTAGGGGTTAACCCACGTGGCCTTGTGCCAAATCAAATTTGGCAAATGGATGTAACTCACTATGCGGAGTTTGGGAAATTAAAATTTATACATGTTTGCATTGATACGTGCTCAGGACTTATTTTTGCTTCCCTGCATACGGGAGAAGCCTCTAGAAATGTAATTGATCATTGTTTACAAGCCTTTAATACCATGGGGGTACCTAAGGTCATTAAAACAGACAATGGACCAGCCTACACTGGTAAGAACTTTATCTCATTTTGTAAAGAATTTAATATAAAACTTAAAACTGGAATTCCTTATAATCCAATGGGGCAAGGAATAGTGGAGCGCGCCCATCGCACGCTTAAAAATTGGCTTATTAAATCTAAGAAGGGAAATTTATATCCCCCTCGGTCCCCAAAGTCACATCTTGCCTTTGTTCTATTCGTTTTAAATTTTCTCCAAACGGATGCGAAAGGCCAGTCTGCCGCTGACAGACATTGGCATCCGGCTACTTCCAATTCCTACGCCATGGTTAAGTGGCGGGATCCTTTAAATAATTCATGGAAAGGCCCAGACCCCGTTTTGATATGGGGAAGAGGTGCGGTATGCGTTTTCTCACAGGAACAGGACGAGGCGCGTTGGTTGCCCGAGAGATTGGTAAGACAAGTGGATTCGACCCCAAAAACGGTTGGTAAGTATATTTAGGTCAGAAGGCTGTTTTTCAAGCCGCCCCCCATTCATTTGGGGAGATATAGTTCCTTTGCCTCCCATTCACTTGGGGAGATATAGTTCCTTTGTGTTCTTGCAAATTAAGTTGCAAGCCAGGCCTCTTGCCTGAGTGGATTCCACCCCCAAAACTGTAGGTAAGTATAATTAATTCAAAGGCTGTTTTTCAAGCCACCTCCCATTCACTTGGGGAGATATAGTTCCTTTGTGTTCTTGCAAACTAAGTTGCAAGCCAGGCCTCTTCCCTGAGGCCACTGAATTTCAATTAAACAAAAACCGGTTTGAGCTCCCAAGACTAACCAGACAGGTTCTCTTAATCTCCTTTTATATTTTAAGCAGATAACACTCAGAAGACGACATTCCTTCAGCAATGGCCCTAGGTGGAGGTTGAGGTGGAGGATGGGTAGCCCTTTCAGCTAGCCAGCGCTTAGCCGCAGAGAATTTACTCTGCCAGTGGAATTCCTCGGAGATGAGGCTGCATGATACTCAGAATCATGCGTGTTTGTTATCACAACAAACATGGGCATCAGTTGAGGTGCGAGGCGAGGCACTGCAAGGGAAAGGGAAAAAATTCCTGGCTCCGAGTTTCCCTGAAAAGCACGCCCAGCTGCATGGGGGTTTGACATCGTAAGACTGTCCTAAAAAAGGCGGTCTAGCCCCCCCCTGAAAAAGATGTCCGTAACGCTTAAGGGGGCTGAAGGCCAATGCTTTCACTCACTGATGAATGCCCGTCATCCATTGGATGAACTTAATCATTTCCACTGAGTGGTTTTAAATTAATAATTAAGGGGGAATTGTATCCCCCCCCCCTGCAACTAAGTTGGCTAGAGGGCACCCAACTCTTCCGATGGCTACCTCCGGCTTTTGTTCTGTGAACAATAAGGCTCCACACCTCAGCTATCGACACCGCCCCCAAGCCGGCGTTTACCTGAGCCACCAGGCTGAAGGCAGACGAGCCGCTGAGACCTGGAGCCAGAGGATTCACAGCACCGCCTTTGAAGCTACCGACTTCAGGGGGGTTGGCCGATCCCCCAAATGTCTATATAACCTGTCTTAAATTTATTAAAACCAGTCTTGACCGGAATCCTCGCCTTGACTCAAATCCCTGTGTCTCTGTCCCTGTACCCCAAGATTCTCTCAACAGGTAACCTGGTTCACATGTAGCTGCTGGCGGTTACAAAAAGGAAATACAGTTTCGCAGAGTAAACACAAATACGTACATATTAGAAATACTTAAACTTTACGAGAAGAAATAACACATCGTACAAAATTATATTGTATTTCATAAACAACACGTTTTAACTCGAAAAGATTTGGTGTTGCGTGTATGTCTAAGCGTTTAGCCTCAAAAGAGAACGCACAGGAGAGGTTTCTGTCGAAAAAAATATGTCAGAATACCACGTTTTAAGGAAATCCCGCATCATGCGAAATTATCTTGTTTTTCTTAAACAACACATTGTAACTAGAAAAGCTTTGGTCTTGCGTGTATGTCTAAGCATGTAGCCTCAAAAGAGAATTCACAGGAGAGTTTTCTCTCGAAAGAATATGAAAGAATACCACGTTATAAGGAAATACAGTGTTGCAGAGGAAAGACAAATACGTACGTATTGGAAATACTTAAACTTTAAGAGAAGAAATAAAGCATCGTGCAAAATTATCTTGTTTTTCCTAAACAACACATTGTAACTCGAAAAGATTTGGTGTTGTGTGTATGTCTAAAAGTGTTTCCTCAAAAGAGAACTCACAATAGAATTTTCTCTCAAAAAATATGTCAGAATACCATGTTTTAAGGAAATCCTGCATCGTGCGAAATTATCTTGTTTTTCATAAACAACACGTTGTAACTCGAAAAGCTTTGTTGTTGCTTGTATGTCTCAGCGTGTAACCTCAAAAGAGTACGCACAGGAGAGTTTTCTCTCGAAAATATATGTCAGAATACCACATTTTAAGGAAATCCTGCATCGTGTGAAATTATCTTTTTTTTCCTAAACAACTTGTTGCAACTCGAAAAGCTTTGGTGTTGCGTTTTTTTCTAAGTGTGCAGCCTCAAAAGAGAACGCACAGGAGAGTTTTCTCTCGAAAGAATATATAAGAATACCACGTTATAAGGAAATACAGTGTTGCAGAGTAAAGACAAATACGTACGTATTGGAAATACTTAAACTTTACGAGAAGAAATAATGCATCGTGCAAAATTATCTTGTTTTTCCTAAACAACACGTTGTAACTCGAAAAAATTCGGTATTGCGTGTATGTCTAACCTTGTAGCCTCAAAAGAGAACGCACAGGAGTGTTTTCTCTCGAAAATATATGTCAGAATACCACGTTTAAAGAAAATCCTGCATTGTGCGAAATTATCTTGTTTTTCCTAAACAACATGTTTTAACTCGAAAAGCTTTAGTGTTGCGTGTATGTCTAAGTGTGTAGCCTCTAAGGAGAATGCACAGGCGAGTTTTCTCTTGCAAGAATATGTAAGAATACCACGTTACAAGGAAATACAGATTTACAGAGTAAAGACAAATATGTACCTATTAGAAATACTTAAACTTTACAAGAAGAAATAATGCATCGTAAAAAATTATCTTGTATTTCCTAAACAACACGTTGTAACTCGAAAATATTTGGTGTTTTGTATATGTGTAAATGGGTAGCCTCAAAAGAGAACGCACAGGAGAATTTTCTCTCGACAAAATATGTCAGAATACCACGTTTTAAGGAAATCCAGCATCGTGCGAAATTATTTTGTATTTCCTAAACAACACGTTGTAACTTGAAAAGCTTTGGTGTTGTGTGTATATTTAAGCATGTAGCCTCAAAAGAGAATGCACAGGAGAGTTTTCTCTCGAAAAAATATGTCAGAATACCACGTTTGAAAGAAATCCTGCGTCGTGTGAAATTACCTTGTTATTCCTAAACAACACGTAGTAACTTTGAAAAGCTTTGGTGTTGCGTGTATGTCTAAGCGTGTGGCCTCAAAGGAGAGTTTTGTCTGGAAAGAATATGTAAAAATACCACGGTATAAGGAAATACAGTGTTGCAGAGTAAAGACAAATATGTACATATTGGAAATACTTAAACTTTACGAGAAGAAATAACGCATCGTGCCAAATTATCTTGTGATTCCTAAACAACACGCTGTAACTCGAATAGCTTTGGTGTTGTGTGTATGTCTAAGCGTGTAGCCTCAAAAGAGGACGCACAGGAGAGTTTTCTCTCGAAAAAAATATGTCAGAATAGCACGTTTTAAGGAAATCCCGCATTGTGTGAAATTATCTTTTTTTTCCTAAACAACATGTTTTAACTCGAAAAGCTTAGGTGTTGCGTGTATGTCTAAGTGTGTAGCCTCTAAGGAGAATTCACAGGAGAGTTTTCTCTGGCAAGAATATGTAAGAATACCACATTACAAGGAAATACAGATTTGCAGAGTAAATACAAATACGTACATATTAGAAATACTTAAATATTACGAGAAGAAATAACGCATCGTAAAAAATTATATTGTATTTCCTAAACAACACGTTGTAACTTGAAAAGATTTGAAGTGGTGTGTATGTCTAAGCGTGTAGCCTCAAAAGAGAATGCACAAGAGGGTTTTCACTCGAAAAATATGTCAGAATACCATGTTTTAAGGAAATCCTGCTTCGTGCGAAATTATCTTGTGTTTCTTAAACAAAACGTTGTAACTCGAAAAGCTTTGGTGTTGCGTGCATATCTAAGCGTGTAGCCTCAAAAGAGAATGCAGAGGAGAGTTTTCTCTCGAAAGAATACATAAGAATACCACGTTATAAGGAAACACAGTGTTGCAGAATAAAGACAAATACGTACGTATTAGAAATACTTAAACTTTACAAGAAGAAATAACGCATCGTAAAAAATTATCTTGTATTTCCTAAACAACACGTTTTAACTCGAAAAGATTTGGGGTTGTGTGTATGTGTAAATGGGTAGCCTCAAAAGAGAACCCACAGGAGAATTTTCTCTCGAAAAAATATGTCAGAATACCACGTTTGAAGGAAATCGTGCATCGTGCGTAATTATCTTGTTATTCCTAAAAAACACGCTGTTACTATGAAAAGCTTTGTTGTTGCGTGTATGTCTAAGCGTGAAGCCTCAAAAGAGAACACACGGGAGAGTTTTGTCTCGAAAGAATATGTAAAAATACTATGTTATAAGGAAATACAGTGTTGCAGAGTAAAGACAAATATGTACGTATTGGAAATACTTAAACTTTACAAGAAGAAATAACGCATCGTGCAAAATTATCTTGTTTTTCCTAAACAACACGTTGTAACTCGAAAAGCTTTGGTGTTGCGTGTATGTCTAAGCATGTAGCCTCAAAATAGAGCACAAGAGAGTTTTCTATCGAAAGAATATGTAAGAATACCACGTTATAAGGAAATACAGTGTTGCAGAGTAAAGGCAAATATGTACGTATTAGAAATACTTAAAATTTACGAGAAGGAATAACACATCGTGCAATATTATCTTGGTTTTCCTAAACAACACGTTGTAACTCAAAAAGATTTGGTGTTGCGTGTATGTCTAAGCTTGTAGCCTCAAAAGAGAACGCACAGGAGAGTTTTCTCTCGAAAAAATATGTCAGAATACCACATGTTATGGAAATGCCGCATCGTGCGTAATTATCTTTTTTTTCCAAAACAACATGTTGTAACACGAAAAGCATTGGTGTTGCGTGTATGTCTAAGCGTGTAGCCTCAAAAGAGAATGCACAGGTGAGTTTTCTCTCGCAAGAATATGTAAGAATACCACATTATAAGGAAATACAGTGTTGCAGAGTAAAGACAAATACTTACATATTAGAAATATTTAAACTTTATGGGAAGAAATAACACAGCCTATAAAATTATCTTGTATTTCCTAACCAACACATTGTAACTCGAAAAGATTTGGTGTTGCGTGTATGTCTAAGCGTGTATCCTCAAAAGAGAATGCACAGGAGAATTTTCACTCGAAAAAATATGTCAGAATACCATGTTTTAAGGAAATCCCGCATCGCATCGTGCGAAATTATCTTATTTTTCTTAAACAGCACATTGTAACTCGAAAAGCTTTGGTGTTGCGTGTATGTCTAAGCGTGTAGCCTCAAAAGAGAACGCACAGGAGAGTTTTCTCTTGAAAGAGTATGTAAGAATTCCACGTTATAGGGAAATACAGTGTTGCATATTAAAGACAAATACGTATATATTGAAAATAATTAAACTTTATGAGAAGAAATAACGCATCGTGCAAAATTATATTGTTTTTCCTAAATAACACGTGGTAACTCAAAAAAAATTTGGTGTTGCGTGTATGTCTAAGCTTCTAGCCTCAAAAGAGAATGCACAGGAGAGTTTTCTCTCGAAAAAACATGTCAGAATACCCCGGTTTAAAGAAATCGCACATCGTGAGAAATTATCTTGTTCTTCCTAATCAACACGTTGTAACTTGAAAAGCTTTGGTGTTGCGTGTATGTCTATGAGTGTAGCCTCAAAAGAGAACGCACAGGAGAGTTTTCTCTCGAAAGAATACATAAGAATACCACGTTATAAGGAAACACAGTGTTGCAGAATAAAGACAAATACGTACGTATTAGAAATACTTAAACTTTACAAGAAGAAATAACGCATCGTAAAAAATTATCTTGTATTTCCTAAACAACACGTTTTAACTCGAAAAGATTTGGGGTTGTGTGTATGTGTAAATGGGTAGCCTCAAAAGAGAACCCACAGGAGAATTTTCTCTCGAAAAAATATGTCAGAATACCACGTTTGAAGGAAATCGTGCATCGTGCGTAATTATCTTGTTATTCCTAAAAAACACGCTGTTACTATGAAAAGCTTTGTTGTTGCGTGTATGTCTAAGCGTGAAGCCTCAAAAGAGAACACACGGGAGAGTTTTGTCTCGAAAGAATATGTAAAAATACTATGTTATAAGGAAATACAGTGTTGCAGAGTAAAGACAAATACGTACGTATTGGAAATACTTAAACTTTACAAGAAGAAATAACGCATCGTGCAAAATTATCTTGTTTTTCCTAAACAACACGTTGTAACTCGAAAAGCTTTGGTGTTGCGTGTATGTCTAAGCATGTAGCCTCAAAATAGAGCACAAGAGAGTTTTCTATCGAAAGAATATGTAAGAATACCACGTTATAAGGAAATACAGTGTTGCAGAGTAAAGGCAAATATGTACGTATTAGAAATACTTAAAATTTACGAGAAGGAATAACACATCGTGCAATATTATCTTGGTTTTCCTAAACAACACGTTGTAACTCAAAAAGATTTGGTGTTGCGTGTATGTCTAAGCTTGTAGCCTCAAAAGAGAACGCACAGGAGAGTTTTCTCTCGAAAAAATATGTCAGAATACCACATGTTATGGAAATGCCGCATCGTGCGTAATTATCTTTTTTTTCCAAAACAACATGTTGTAACACGAAAAGCATTGGTGTTGCGTGTATGTCTAAGCGTGTAGCCTCAAAAGAGAATGCACAGGTGAGTTTTCTCTCGCAAGAATATGTAAGAATACCACATTATAAGGAAATACAGTGTTGCAGAGTAAAGACAAATACTTACATATTAGAAATATTTAAACTTTATGGGAAGAAATAACACAGCCTATAAAATTATCTTGTATTTCCTAACCAACACATTGTAACTCGAAAAGATTTGGTGTTGCGTGTATGTCTAAGCGTGTATCCTCAAAAGAGAATGCACAGGAGAATTTTCACTCGAAAAAATATGTCAGAATACCATGTTTTAAGGAAATCCCGCATCGCATCGTGCGAAATTATCTTATTTTTCTTAAACAGCACATTGTAACTCGAAAAGCTTTGGTGTTGCGTGTATGTCTAAGCGTGTAGCCTCAAAAGAGAACGCACAGGAGAGTTTTCTCTTGAAAGAGTATGTAAGAATTCCACGTTATAGGGAAATACAGTGTTGCATATTAAAGACAAATACGTATATATTGAAAATAATTAAACTTTATGAGAAGAAATAACGCATCGTGCAAAATTATATTGTTTTTCCTAAATAACACGTGGTAACTCAAAAAAAATTTGGTGTTGCGTGTATGTCTAAGCTTCTAGCCTCAAAAGAGAATGCACAGGAGAGTTTTCTCTCGAAAAAACATGTCAGAATACCCCGGTTTAAAGAAATCGCACATCGTGAGAAATTATCTTGTTTTTCCTAATCAACACGTTGTAACTTGAAAAGCTTTGGTGTTGCGTGTATGTCTATGAGTGTAGCCTCAAAAGAGAACGCACAGGAGAGTTTTCTCTCAAAAGAATATGTAAGAATACGACGTGTTAAGCAAATACAGTGTTGCAGAATAAAGACAAACACGAATGTATTAGAAATACTTAAACTTTACGAGAAGAAATAACGCATCGTACAAAATTATCTTGTATATCCTAAACAACACGTTGTAACCTGAAAAGATTTGGTGCTGCTTGTAAGTCTAAAAGTGTAGCCTCAAAAGAGAACCCACAGGAGAATTTTTTCTAGAAAAAATATGTCAGAATACAACGTTTTAAGGAAATCCCGGTTCGTGCGAAATTATCTTGTTTTTCCTAAACAACACGTTGTAACTCGAAAAGCTTTGGTGTTACGTGTATGTCTAAATGTGTAGCCTCAAAAGAGAACCCACAGGAGAATTTTCTCTCGAAAAAATATGTCAGAATACCACGTTTTAAGGAAATACCACATCATGCGAAATTATCATGTTTTTCCTAAACAACACGTTGTAACTCGAAAAGCTTTGGTATTGCGTGTATGTCTAAGCATGTAGCCTCAAAAGAGAACGCACAGGAGAGTTTTCTCTCGAAAGAATATGTAAGAATTCCATGTTATAACGGAATACAGTGTTGCAGAGTAAAAACAAATACGTAGTTATTAGAAATACTTAAACTTTTCGAGAAGAAATAACGCATCATGCAAAATTATCTTTTTTTTCCTAAACAACACATTGTAACTCGAAAGGTTTTCATGTTGCGTGTATGACTAAGAGTGTAGCCTCAAAAGAGAACGCACAGGAGAGTTTTCTCTCGAAAAAAATATGTCAGAATACCATGTTTTAAGGAAATCCAGCATTGTGCGAAATTATCTTGTTTTTCCTAAACAACACGTTTTAACTCGAAAAGCTTTGGTGTTGCGTGGATGTCTAAGGGTGTAGCCTCAGAAGAGAACATACTGGAGAGTTTCTCTTGAAAGAATATGTCAGAATACCATGTTACAAGGAAATACAGTGTTGCAGAGTAAAGACAAATACGTATGTATTAGAAATACTTAAAATTTACGAGAAGAAATAAGGCTCCATAGAAAATTATCTTGTATTTCAAAAACAACAAGTTGAAATTCAAAAAGATTTGGTGTTGCATGTATGGCTAAGCTTGTAGCCGCAAAAGAGAAGGCACAGGAGGGTTTTCTCTCGAAAAAAATATGTCAGAATACCACGTTTTAAAGAAATACCGCATGGTGCGAAATTATCTTGTTTTTCCTAAACAACACATTGTCATTCGAAAAGCTTTGCTGTTGCGTTTATTTCTAAGCATGCAGCCTCAAAACAGAATGCACAGGAGAGTTTTCTCTCGAAAGAATATGTAAGAATACCACGTTATAAGGAAGTACAGTGTTGCAGGGTAAACACAAACATGTACGTATTAGAAATACTTAAACTTTATGAGAAGAAATAACGTATCGTAAAAAATTATCTTATATTTCCTATACAACATGTTGTAACTCGAAAGGATTTGGTGTTGCGTTTATGTCTAAACATGTGTCCTCAAAAGAGAACCCACAGGAGAATTTTCTCTCAAAAAAATATGCCAGAATACAACATTTTAAGGAAATCCCGCATCATGCTACATTATCTTGTTTTTCCTAAACAACATGTTGTAACTCGAAAAGTTTTCATGATGCGTGTATGTCTAAGCGTGTAGCCTCAAAAGAGAATGCACAGGAGAGTTTTCTCTCTAAAGAATATGTAAGAATACCGCGTTATATGGAAATACAGTGTTGCAGAGTAAAGACAAATACGTACATATTAGAAATACTTAAACTTTACGAGAGGAAATAATGCATCGTGAAAAATTATCATGTTTTTCCTAACAACACGTTTTAACTCGAAAAGCTTTGGTGTTGCATGTATGTCTAAGCGTGTAGCCTCAAAAGAGAACGCATAAGAGAGTTTGTACTCGAAAGAATATGTAAGAATACCACATTATAAGTAAATACAGTGTTGCAGAGTAAAGACAAATACGTGCATATTAGAAATACTTAAACTTTACGAGAAGAAATATTGTCTCATACAAAATTATCTTGTATTTCCTAACCAACACGTTGTAACTCGAAAAGATTTGTTGTTCCGTGTATGTCTAAAGGTGGATCCTCAAAAGAGAACCCACAGGAGAATTCTCTCTAGAAAAAATATGTCAGAATACCACGTTTTAAGGAAATCCCGCATCGTGCGAAATTATGTAGTTTTTCCTAAACAACACGTTATAACTCAAATAGCTTTGGTGTTGCGTGTATGTCTAAGCTTGTAGCCTCAAAAGAGAACGCACAGGAGAGATTTCTTTCGAAAGAATATGTAAGAATACCACGTTATAAGGAAATAAAGTGTTGCAGAGTAAAGACAAATACGTACGTATTAGAAAAACTTAAACTTTACTAGAAGAAATAATGCGATGTGCAAAATTATCTTGTTTTTCCTAAACAACACGTTGTAACTCGAAATGATATGGTGTTGCATGTATGACTAAGCGTGCAGCCTCAAAAGAGAACGCACAGGAGAGATTCCTCTACAAATAATATGTCACAATACCACGTTTTTAGGAACTCCCGCATCGTGCGAAATTATCTTGTTTTTCGTAAACAACATGTTTTAACTCGAAAAGCTTTGGTGTTGCGTGTATGTCTAAGTGTGTAGCCTCAAAAGAGAATGCACAGGAGAGTTTTCTCTCGAAAGAATATGTAAGAATACCACGTTATAAGGAATACAGTATTGCAGAGTAAGGACAAATACGTACTTATTTGAAATACTTAAACTTTACAAGAAGAAATAAAGCATCGTGCAAAATTATCTTGTATTTCCTAAAAAACACGTTGTAACTCGAAAAGAATTGGTGTTGCATGTATGTCTAAACGTGTAGCCTCAAAAGAGAACCCACAGGAGAATTTTCTCTCGAATAAATACGTCATAATACCACGTTTTAAGGAAATCCTGCATCGTGCTAAATTATCTGGTTTTTCCTAAACAACACGTTGGAACTCGAAAAGCTTTGGTGTTGCGTGTATGTCTAAGCGTGTCGCCTCAAAAGAGAATGCACAGGAGAGTTTTCACTCGAAAGAATATGTAAGAATACCACATTACAAGGAAATACAGTGTTGCAGATTAAAGACAAATACGTACATATTAGAAATGCTTAAACTTTATGAGAAGAAATAACGCATCTTGCAAAATTATGTTGTATTTCCTAAACAACACGTTGTAACTCGAAAAGATTTGTTGTTGCATGTATGTCTAAACATGTATCCTCAAAAGAGAACCCACAGGAGAATTTTCTCTCGAAAAAATACGTCATAATACCAAGTTTTAAGGAAATCCTGCATCGGGCGAAATTATCTTGTTTTTCCTAAACAACACGTTGGAACTCGAAAAATTTTGGAGTTGCGTGTATGTCTAAGCGTGTAGCCACAAAAGAGAATGCACAGGAGAGTTTTCTCTCGAAAAAATATGTACGAATACCACGTTATAAGCAAATACAGTGTTGCAGAGTAAAGACAAATATGTACGTATTAGAAATACTTAAAATTTACTAGAAGAAATAACGCATCGTGCAAAATTATCATGTATTTCCTAAACAACACGTTGTAACACGAAAAGATTTTGTGTTGCGTGTATGGTAAAGCATGTAGTCTCAAAAGAGAACACAGAGGAGAATTTTCTCTCTCAAAAATATTTCAGAATACCACGTTTTAAGAAAATCCAGCATCGTGCGAAATTATCTTGTTTTTCCTAAACAACACGTTGTAACTCCAAAAGCTTTGGTGTTGCGTGTATGTCTAAGAATGTAGCCTCAAAAGAGAATGCACAGGAGAGTTTTCTCTCGAAAGAATATGTAAGAATACCACATTACAAGTAAATACAGTGTTGCAGAATAAAGACAAATACGTACATATTAGAAACACTTAAACTTTAAGAGAAGAAATATTGCATCATACAAAATTATCTTGTATTTCCTAACAACTCATTGTAACTCGAAAAGATTTGTGGTTGCATGTATGTCTAAACGTGGATCCTCAAAAGAGAACCCACAGGAGAATTCTCTCTAGAAAAAATATGTCAGAATACCACATTTTAAGGAAATCCCGCATCGTGCGAAATTATGTTGTTTTTCCTAAACAACACGTTGTAACTCGAAAAGCTTTGGTGTTTCGTGTATGTCTAATCTTGTAGCCTCAAAAGAGAACGCACAGGAAAGATTTCTCTCGAAAGATTATGTAAGAATACCACGTTATAAGGAAATACAGTGTTGCAGAGTAAAGACAAATACGTACGTATTAGAAATACGTAAACTTTACTAGAAGAAATAACGCGTCGTGCAAAATTATCTTGTTTTTCCTAAACAACACGTTGTAACTCGAAAAGATATGGTGTTGCATGTATGACTAAGCGTGCAGCCTCAAAAGAGAACGCACAGGAGAGTTTTCTCTCGAAAAAATATGTTAGAATACCACGTTTTAATGAAATCCCGCATAGTGTGAAATTATCTTATTTTTCCTAAACAACATGTTTTAACTCGAAAAGCTTTGGTGTTGCATATATGTCTAAGTGTGTAGCCTCAAAAGAGAACGCACAGGAGAGTTTTCTCTCGCAAGAATATGTAGGAATACCACGTTATAAGGAAATACAGTTTTGCAGATTAAGGACAAATACGTACGTATTAGAAATACTTAAACTTCACAAGAAGAAATAAGGCATCATGCAAAATTATCTTGTTTTTCCTAATAATACGTTGTAACTCGAAAGGCTTTGCTGTGGCGTGTATGTCTAAGCATGTAGCCTCAAAAGAGAACACACAGGAGAGTTTTCTCTCGAAAGAATATGTAAGAATTCCACGTTATAACGGAATACAGTGTTGCAGAGTAAAGACAAATACGTACCTATTAGAAATACTTAAACTTTACGAGAAGAAATAACGCAACATGCAAAATTATCTTGTTTTTCCTAAACAACACGTTGTAAATCAAAAAGATATGGTGTTGAGTGTATGACTAAGCGTGTAGCCTCAAAAGAGAACGCACAGGAGAGTTTTCCCTAGAAAAAATATGTCAGAATACTAAGTTTTAAGGAAATCCAGCATTGTGCAATATTATCTTGCTTTTCCTAAACAACACGTTTTAACTCGAAAAGCTTTGGTATTGTGTGTATTCCTTAGTGTGTAGCCTCAGAAGAGAATGCACAGGAGAGATTTCTCTCGAAAGAATATGTCAGAATACCATGTTACAAGGAAATACAGTGTTGCAGAGTAAAGAAAAATACATACGTATTAGAAATACTTAAACTTTACGAGAAGAAATAACGCTCCGTACAAAATTTTCTTGTATTTCCTAAACAACAAGTTGAAATTCGTGAAGATTTGGTGTTGCGTTTATGTCTACACATGTAGCCGCAAAAGAGAGCACACAGAAGAGTTTTCTCTCGAAAGAACATGTAAGAATTCCACGTTATAACGGAATACAGTGTTGCAGAGTAAAGACAAATAGGTACGTGTTAGAAATACGTAAACTTTACGAGAAGAAATAATGCATCGAGCAAAATTATCTTGTTTTTACTAAACAACACGTGGTAACTCCCAAAAGATTTGGTGTTGCGTGTATGACTGAGCATGTAGCCTCAAAAGAGAATGCCCAGGAGAGTTTTCTCACGAATGAATATGTCAGAATACCACGTTTGAGGAAATACAGCATCGTGCGAAATTATCTTGTTTTTCCTAAACAACACGTTGTAACTTGAAAAGATTTAGTGTTGCGTGTATTTATAAGGGTGCAGCCTCAAAAGAGAATGCACAGTAGAGGTTTCTCTCGAAAGAATATGTAAGAATACCACGTTTTAAGGAAATCCCGCATCTTGCGGAATTATCTTGATTTTCCTTAACAACACATTGTAACTCGAAAAGCTTTGGTGTTGCGTGTATGTCTAAGCGTGCAGCCTCAAAAGAGAACACATAGGAGAATGCACAGGAGAGGTTTCTCTTGAAAGAATAAGTAAGAATACCACGTTATAAGGAAATACAGTGTTGCAGAGTAAAGACAAATACGTACGTATGGGAAATACTTAAATTTAAGAGAAGAAATAAGGCATCATGCAAAATTATCTTGTTTTTCCTAAACAACACGTTGTAACTCGAAAAGATTTGGTGTTACGTGTATGTCTAAGCTGGTAGCCTCAAAAGAGAACGCACAGGAGTGTTTTCTCTCGAGAAAATATGTCAATACACCACGTTTTAAGGAAATCCAGCATCGTGCGAAATTATCTTGTTTTTCCTAAACAACACGTTCTAACTTGAAAAGCTTTGGTGTTGTGTGTATGTCTAAGCATGTAGACTCAAAAGAGAATGCACAGCAGAGTTTTCTCTCGCAAGATTATGTAAGAATAAACACGTTATAAGCAAATACAGTGTTGCAGAGTAAAGACAAATTCATACGTATTAGAAATACTTAAAATTTACGAGAAGAAATAACGCATCTTCCAAAATTATCTTGTTTTTCCTAAACAACACGTTGTAACTCGAAAAGATTTTATGTTGCGTGTATGTCTAAATGGGTAGCCTCAAAAGAGAACCCACAGGAGAATTTTCTCTCGAAAAAAGATGTCAGAATACCACGTTTTAAGGAAATAGCACATCATGCGAAATTGTCTTGTTTTTCCTAAACAACAAGTTTTAACTCGAAAAGCTTTGGTGTTGCGTGTATGTCTCAGTCTGTAGCCTCAAAAGAGAATGCACAAGAGAGTTTTCTCTCGCAAAAATATGTAAGAATTCCACGTTATAACGGAATACAGTGTTGCAGAGTAAAGACAAATACGAACTTATTAGAAATACTTAAACTTACGAGAAGAAATAACGCATCATGCAAAATTATCTTGTTTTTCCTAAACAACACGTTTTAACTCGAAAAGATTTGGTGTTCCGTGTATGACTAAGCGTGTAGCCTCAAAAGGGAATGCACAGGAGAGTTTTCTCTAGAAAAAATATGTCAGAATACCACGTTTGAAGGAAATCCAGCATTGTGCGATATTATCTTGTTCTTCCTAAACAATACGTTTTAACTCGAAAAGCTTTGGTGTTGCATGTATGTCTAAAAGTGTAGCCTCAGAAGAGAAGACACAGTAGAGTTTTCTCTCGAAAGAATAAGTCAGAACACCACGTTACAAGGAAATACAGTGTTGCAGAGTAAAGACAAATACGTACGTATTAGAAATACTTAAACTTTATGAGAAGAAATAAGGCTCCTTAAAAAGTTATCTTGTATTTCCTAAACAACAAGTTGAAATTCGAAAAGATTTTGTGTTGCGTGTATGTATAAGCTTGTAGCCACAAAAGAGAATGCACAGGAGAATTTTCTCTCAAAAAAAAAAATATATCAGAATACCACGTTTTAAGGAAATCCAGCATCGTGTGAAATTATCTTGTTTTTCCTAACAACACATTGTAACTCGAAAAGCTTTGGTGTTGTGTGTATGTCTAAGCGTGTAGCCTCAAAAGAGAATGAAGAGGAGAGTTTTCTCTCTAAGAATATGTAAGAATACCACGTTATAAGGAAAATCAGTGTTGCAGAGTAAAGACAAATACGTACATATTAGAAATACTTAAAATTTACAAGAAGAAATTTCGCATCGTCCAAAATTATCTTGTTTTTCCTATACAACATGTTGTAACTCGAAAAGATTTGGTGTTGCATGTATGACTAAGCATGTAGCCTCAAAAGAGAACGCACAGGAGACATTTCTCTCGAAAAAATATGTCAGAATACCACGTTTTAAGGAAATCCAGCATTGTGCGATATTATCTTGTTTTTCCTAAACAACACGTTTTAACTCGAAAAGCTTTGGTGTTGCGTGTATGTCTCAGCGTGTAGCCTCAAAAGAGAACGCACAGGAGAGTTTTCTCTTGAAAGAATATGTCAGAACACCATGTTACAAGGAAATACAGTGTTGCAGAGTAAAGACAAATACGTACGTATTAGAAATTCTTAAACTTTACGAGAAGAAATAACTCATCATACAAAATTATCTTGTATTTCCTAAACAACACGTTGTAATTCGAAAAGATGTGGAGTTGCGTGTATGTCTACGCGTTTAGCCTCAAAAGAGAATGCACAGGAGAGTTTTCACTCAAAAGAATATGTAAGAATACCACGTTATAAGGAAATACAGTATTGCAGATTAAAGACAAATAAGTACATATTGGAAATACTTAAACTTTAAGAGAAGAAATAACGCATCATGCAAAATTATCTTGTTTTTCCTAAATAAGACATTGTAACTCGAAAAGGTTTGCTGTTGCGTGTATGCCTAAGCTTCTATCTTCAAAAGAGAACACACAGGAGAATTTTCTCTCAAAAAAATATGTCAGAATACCACGTTTAAGTATTTCTTTACGTAAGTATTTGTCTTTACTCTGCAACAATGTATTTCCTTATACCATGGTATTCTTATGTATTCTTTTGAGAGAAAACTCTCCTGGGCGTTCTCTTTTGAGGCTACACGCTTAGACATATACGCAACACCAAAGCTTTTCGTGTTACAACATCTTGTTAAAGAAAAATAAGATAATTTCCCACAATGCGGGATTTCCATAAATCGTGGTATTCTGACATATTTTTTTCGAGAGAAAACTCTCCTGTGCATTCTCTTCTGAGGCTACATGCTTAGACATACACGCAACACCAAATCTTTTCGAGTTACAACGTGTTGTTTAGAAAATACAAGATAATTTTGTACGATGCTTTATTTCTTACTCTTAATGTTAAAGTGTTTCTAATATGTACTTATTTGTCTTTACTCTACAACACTGTATTTCCTTATAACATGGTATTCTTACATATTGTTATGAGAGAAAACTCTCCTGTGCGTTCTCTTTTGAGGCTGCATGCTTAGACAAAACGCAACACCAAAGCTTTTCGATTTACAACAAGTTCTGTAGGAAAAACAAGATAATTTCGCAAGATACTGGATTTTCTTAAAACGTGGTATTCTGACATATTTTATCGAGAGAAAACTCTCCTGTGCATTCTCTTTTGAGGCTACACACTTAGACATACATGCAACACCAAAGCTTTTCGAATTACAACGTGTTGTTTAGGAAAAACAAGATAATTTCGCACGATGCAGGATTTCCTTAAAACGTGGTTTTCTGACATATTTTTTCGAGGGAAAATTCTCCTTTGGGTTCTCTTTTGAGGCTACACGCTTAGACATACACGCCACACCAAATCTTTTCGAGTTACAACGTGTTGTTTAGGAAATACTAGATAATTTTGTATGATGCGTTATTTCTTCTCATAAAGATTAAGTAGTTCTAATATTTACGTATTTGTCTTTACTCTGCAAAATTGTATTTCCTTGTAACGTGGTATTCTTACATATTCTTGCGAGAGAAACCTCTCATGTGCATTCTCTTTTGAGGCTACACACTTAGACATACACGCACTACCAAAGCTTTTCGTTTTAAAACATGTTGTTTAGGAAAAACAAGATAATTTCGCACGACGCAAGATTTCCTTAAAACGTGGTATTCTGACATATTTTTGGAGAGAAAACTCTCTTGGGCTCTCTCTTTTGAGGCTACAAGCTTACACATACACGTAACACAAAATCTTTTCGAGTTACAACGTGTTGTTTAGGAAAAACAAGATAATTTTGTACGATGCATTATTTCTTCTCGTAAAGTTTAAGTATTTCCAATATGTATGTATTTGTCTTTAATCTGCAACACTGTATTTCCTTATAATGTGGTATTCTTATATATTCTTTCGAGAGAAAACTCTCCTGTGCGTTCTCTTTGGAGGCTACACACTTAGACATTCACGCAACACCAAAGCTTTTCGAGTTACAACGTGTTGTTTAAGAAAAACAAGATAATTTCGCACGATGCGGTATTTCCTAAAAACATGGTATTCTGATATATTTTTGGAGAGAAAAATCTCCTGTGCGTTCTGTTTTGAGGCTACAAGCTTAGACATACACGCAACACAAAATCCTATCGAGTTACAACGTGTTCTTTATGAAAAACAAGATAATTTCGCATGATGCGGGATTTCCTTAAAACGTGGTATTCTGATATATGTTGTTGAGAGAAAATTCTCCTGTGGGTTCTCTTTGGAGGCTACACGTTTAGACATATACGCAACACCAAAGCTTTTCGAGTTACAACGTGTTGTTTAGGAAAAACAAGATAATTTCGGACAATGCAGGTTTTCCTCAAAACGTGGTATTCTGACATTTTTTCAAGAGAAAACTCTCCTTTGCGTTCTCTTTTAAGGCTACATGCTTAGACATACACGCAACACCAAATCTTTTCGAGTTACAACGTGTTGTTTAGGAAATACAAGATAATTTTTTAAGATGCTTTATTTCTTCTCGTAATGTTTAAGTATTTCTAATACATACGTATTTGTAGTTACTCTGCAACACTGTATTTCCTTGTATCGTGGTATTCTTACATATTCTTTCGAGAGAAAACTCTCCTGAGCGTTCTCTTTTGAAGCTACACGCTTAGACATTCACGCATCACCAAAGCTTTTCGAGTTACAACGTGTTGTTTAGGAAAAAAAAAGATAATTTCACAAGATGCGGGATTTCCTTAAAACGTGGTATTCTGACATATTTTGTGAAGAGAAAATTCCTCGGTGGGTTCTCTTTTGAGGCTACATGTTTAGACAACCACGGAACACCAAATCTTTTTGAGTTATAACGTGTTGTTTAGGAAAAAAAAGATAATTTCGCACGATGCAGGATTTCCTTAAAACATGGTATTCTGACATATTTTTTTTGAGAGAAAACTCTCCTGTGCATTCTCTTTTGAGACTACCAGCTTAGACATACACGTAACACAAAATCTTTTAGAGTTACAACGTGTTGTTTAGGAAAAACAAGATAATATTGCATGATGCGTTATTTCTTCTTGTAAAGTTTAAGTATTTCCAATATGTACGTATTTGTCTGTAATCTGCAACACTGTATTTCCTTATAAAAGGGTATTTTTACATATTCTTTCGAGAGAAAACTCTCCTCTGCATTCTCTTTTGAGGATACAAGCTTAGACATACACACAACACCAAAGCTTTTCGAGTTACAACGTGTTTTTAGGAAAAACAAGATAATTTCGCACGATGCGGGATTTCCTTAAAACTTGGTATTCTGACATATTTTTAGAGAGAAAATTCTCCTGTGGGTTCTCTTTTCAGGCTACACATATAGACTTACAAGCAACACCAAATCTTTTCAGGTTACAACGTGTTGTTTAGGAAATACAAGATAATGTTTTACGAAGCGTTATTTCTTCTCGTAAATTTTAAGTATTTCTAATACATATGTATTTGTCTATAATCTGCAACACTGTATTTCCTTATAACTTGGTATTCTTACATATTCTTTCAAGTGAAAACTCTCTTGTGCGTTCTCTTTTTAGGCTACACGCTTAGACATACACGCAACTCCAAATCTTTTCGAGGTACAACGAGTTGTTTAGGAAATACACGATAATTTTGTACGATGAGTTAATTCTTCTCATAAAGTTTAAGTATTTCTAATACGTTCGTATTTATCTTTACTCTGCAACACTCTATTTCCTTTTAACGTGGTATTCTTATATATTCTTTTGATAGAAAACACTCCTGTGCGTTCTCTTTTGAGTCTGCACCCTTAGACATGCACGCAACACCAAAACTTTTCGAGTTACAACGTGTTGTTTAGGAAATACAAGATAATTTTGTACTATGCGTTATTTCTTCTTGTAAAATTTAAGTATTTCTAATACGTACGTATTTGTCTTTACTCTGCAACACTGTATTTCCTTATAACGTGGCATTCTTACATATTCTTTCGAGAGAAAACTCTCCTCTGAGTTCTCTTTTGAGGCTACACGCTTAGCCATACACGCAACACCAAAGCTTTTCGAGTTACAACGTGTTGTTTAGGAAAAACAAGATAATTTCGCACAATGCAGGATTTCCTTAAAACGTGGTATTCTGACATATTTTTTCCGAGATCCAACCCTCCTGTGCGTTCTCTTTTGAGGCTAAAACCTTAGAAATACACGCACCACCAAATCTTTTTGAGTTACAACATGATGTTTAGGAAAAACTAGATAATATTGCACGATGCGTTCTTTCTTCTTGTAAAGTTTAAGTACTTCCAATACGTACGTATTTGTCTTTGCTCTGCAACACTGTATTTCCCTATAATGTGGTATTCTTACATATTCTTTCGAGAGAAAACTCTTCTGTGCGTTCTCTTTTGAGGCTGCACGCTTAGACAAAAACGCAACACCAAAGCTTTCGAGTTACAACAAGTTGTTCAGGAAAAAGAAGATAATTTCGCACGATACGGGATTTTTTTAAAACGTGGTATTCTGATATATTTTTTCAATAGAAAACTCTCCTGTGCATTCTCTTTTGAGGCTACAGGCTTAGACATACACGCAATACCAAAGCTTTTCGAGTTACAACGTGTTGTTTAGGAAAAACAAGATAATTTAGCATGATGCAGGATTTCTTTGAAACGTGGTATTCTGACATATTTTTTCGAGACAAAATTCTCCTGTGGGTTTTCTTTCGAGGCTACACATTTTCATATACACACAACACCAAATCTTTTCTAGTTACAACATGTTGTTTAGGAAATACAAGATAATTTTTATGATGAATTATTTCTTCTCGTAAAGTTTAAGTATTTCTAATATGTACATATTTGTCTTTACTCTGCAACACTGTATTTAATTATAACGTGGTATTCTTACATATTCTTTTGAGAAAAACTCTCCTTTGCATTCTCCTTTGAGGCTACACGCTTAGACATAGACGGAACATCAAAACTTTTCGAGTTACCACGTGTTGTTTAAGAAAAACAAGATAATTTCGCACGATGCGGGATTTCCTTGAAACGTGGTATTCTGACATATTTTTTTGAGTGAAAACTCTCCTGTGCGTTCTCCTTTGAGGATACACGCTTAGACATACACGCAACACCAAATCTTTTCAAGTTACAACGTGTTGTTTAGGAAGTACAAGATAATTTTTTATGATGTGTTATTTCTTCTCGTAAAGTTTAAGAATTTCCAATACGTACGTATTTGTCTTTACTCTGCAACACTTTATTTCTTTATAACGTTGTATTCTTACATATTCTTTCGAGAGAAAACTCTCCTGTGCGTTCTCTTTTGAGGCTGCTTTCTTAGACAAAAACGCAACACCAAAGCTTTTCGAGTTACAATGTGTTGTTTAGGAAAAACAAGATAATATTGCACGATACGGGATTTTCTTAAACGTGGTATTCTGACATATATTTTAGAGAGTAAACTCTCCTATGCATTCTCTGTTGAGGCTATACACTTAGACATACACGCAACACCAAAGCTTTTCGAGTTACAACGTGTTGTTTAGGAAAAACAAGATAATTTCTCACGATGCAGGATTTCTTTGAAACGTGGTATTCTGACATATTTTTCGGGAAAAAATTCTCCTGTGCATTCCCTTTTGAGGCTACAAGCTTAGACATACACACAACACCAAATCTTTTCGAGTTACAATGTGTTGTTTAGGAAATACAAGATATTTTTTTACGATGCATTATATCTTCTCGTAAAGTTTAAGTATTTGTAATATGTATTTGTCTTTACTCTGCAACACTGTATTTTTTTTATAACGTGGTATTCTTACATATTCTTTTGAGAGAAAACTCTCCTGTGCGTTCTCTTTTGAGGCTCACGCTTAGACATACACGCAACACCAAAGCTTTTCGAGTTGCAACGTGTTGTTTAGGAAATACAAGATAATTTTTTACGATGAGTTATTTCTTCTCGTAAAGTTTTTCTAATATATAAGTATTTGTCTTTACTCTGCAACACTCTATTCCCTTATAACGTGGTATTCTTACATATTCTTGCGAGAGAACACTCTCCTGTGCATACTCTTTTGAGGCTACACACTTAGACATACACGCAACACCAATGCTTTTCAAGTTACAACATGTTGTTTAGGAAAAACAAGATAATTATGCACGATGCGGTATTTCCATAACACGTGGTATTCTGACATATTTTTTTCTAGAGAAAACTCTCCTGTGCGTTCTCTTTTGAGGCTCCAAGCTTAGACATACACGCAACACCAAATCTTTTCGAGTTACAACGTGTTGTTTGGGAAAAACAAATAATATTGCACGATGCATTATTTCTTCTCGTAAAGATTAAGTATTTCTAATACGTACGTATTTGTCTTTACTCTGCAACACTGTATTTCCTTATAACGTGGTATTCTTACATATTCTTTCGAGAGAAAACTCTCCTGTGCATTCTCTTTTGAGGCTACACGCTTAGACATACACGCAACACCAAAGCTTTACGTGTAACAACGTGTTGTTTAGGAAAAACAAGATAATTTCACACGATGCGGGATTTCCTTAAAACGTGGTATTCTGACATATTTTTTTCGACAGAAAACTATCCTGTGCTTTCTCTTTTGAGGATACACGCTTAGACATACACGCAACACAAAATCTTTTCGAGTTACAGCGTGTTGTTTAGGAAATACAAGATAATTTTTTACGATGAGTTATTTCTTCTCGTAAAGTTTAAGTATTTCTAATATGTAAGTATTTGTCTTTACTCTGCAACACTGTATTTCCTTATAACGTGGTATTCTTACATATTCTTGCGAGAGAACACTCTCCTGTGCATACTCTTTTGAGGCTACACGCTTAGACATACACGCAACACCAATGCTTTTCGAGTTACAACATGTTGTTTAGGAAAAACAAGATAATTATGCACGATGCGGTATTTCCATAACACGTGGTATTCTGACATATTTTTTCGAGAGAAAACTCTCCTGTGCGTTCTCTTTTGAGGCTCCAAGCTTAGCCATACACGCAACACCAAATCTTTTCCAGTTACAACGTGTTGTTTGGGAAAAACAAGATAATATTGCACGATGCATTAGTTCTTCTCGTAAAGTTTAAGTATTTCTAATATGTACGTATTTGTCTTTACTCTGCAACACTGTATTTCCTTATAACGTGGTATTCTTACATATTCTTTTGAGAGAAAACTGACCTGTGCATTCTCTTTTGAGGCTACACGCTTAGACATACACGCAACACCAAAGCTTTACGTGTAACAATGTGTTGTTTAGGAAAAACAAGATAATTTCGCACGATGCGGGATTTCCTTAAAAAGTGGTATTCTGACATTTTTTTTAGAGAGAAAACTATCCTGTGCTTTCTCTTTTGAGGCTACACGCTTAGACATACACGCAACACCAAAGCTATTCGAGTTACAACGTGTTGTTTAGGAAAAACAAGATAATTTCGCACGATGCAGGATTTCTTTAAAACGTTGTTTTCTGACATATTTTTTCGAGAGAAAATTCTCCTGTGAGTTCTCTTTTGAGGCTACACATTCAGACATACACACAACACCAAATCTTTTCGAGTTACAACGTGTTTTTTAGGAAATACAAGATAATTTTTATGATGTGTTATTTCTTCTCGTAAAGTTTAAGTATTTCTAATACGTACGTATTTGTCTTTGCTCTGCAACACTGTATTTCCATATAACGTGGTATTCTTACATATTCTTTCGAGAGAAAGCTCTCCTGTGCATTCTCTTTTGAAGCTACACGCTTAGACATACACGCAACACCAAAACTTGTCGAGTTACAACGTGTTGTTTTGGGAAAACAAGATAATTTTGCATGATGCGTTATTTCTTCTCGTAAAGTTCAAGTATTTCTAATACGTATGTATTTGTCTTTACTCTGCAACACTGTATTTCCTTATAATGTGGTATTCTGACATATTCTTTTGAGAGAAAACGCTCCTGTGCATTCTCTTTTGATGCTACACGCTTAGACATACACGGAAATCCAAAGCTTTTCGAGTTAAAACGTGTTGTTTAAGAAAAACAAGATAATTTCGCATGATGCAGGCTTTCCTTAAAACGTGGTACTCTGACATATTTTTTCGACAGAAAACTCTCCTGTGCATTCTCTTTTGAGGCTAAATGCTTAGACATTCAGGCCACAACAAATCTTTTCGAGTTATAACGTGTTGTTTAGGAAATACAAGATAATTTTGTGCGATGCGTTATTTCTTCTCGTAAAGTTTAAGTATTTCTAATAGGTATGTATTTGTCTTTACTCTGCAAAACTGTATTTCCTTGTAACGTAGTATTCTTACATATTCTTGCGAGAGAAAACTCTCTTGTGCATTCTCTTTTGAGGCTACACACTTAGACATACACGCAACACCAAAGCTTTTCGAGTTAAAACATGTTGTTTAGGAAAAACAAGATAATTTCACACGATGCAGGATTTCCTTAAAAGGTGGTATTCTGACATAGTTTTTCGAGAGAAAACTCTACTTTGCTGTCTCTTTTGAGGCTACAAGCTTAGACATACATGCAACACCAAATTTTTTCGTGTTACAACGTGTTGTTTAGGAAAAATAAGATAATTTTTCACGATGCGTTATTTCTTCTCATAAAGTTTAAGTATTTCCAATAAGTACGTATTTGTCTTTACTCTGCAACACTGTATTTCCTTATAACATGGTATTTTTACATATTCTTTCGAGAAAAAACTCTCCCGTGTGTTCTCTTTTGAGGCTACACACTTAGACATACACGCAACACCAAAGTTTTTCGAGTTAAAACGTGTTGTTTAAGAAAATCAAGACAATTTCTCATGATGCAGGATTTCCTTAAAACGTGGTATTCTGACATATTTTTTTTGAAAGAAAACTCTCCTTGGATTCTCTTTTGAGGCTACAAGCTTAGACATACACACAACACAAAATCTTTTTGAGTTACAACGTGTTGTTTAGGAAAAACAAGATAATTTTGCACGATGCATTATTTCTTCTAGTAAAGTTTAAGTATTTCCTATACGTACTTATTTGTCTTTACTCTGCAACATTGTATTTCTTATACTGCCATATTCCTACATATTCTTTCAAGAGAAAACTCTCCTGTGCGTTCTCTTATGAGTCTACACGCTTAGACATACAAGCAACACCAAAGCTTTTCGAGTTACAACGTGTTGTTTAGGAATAACAAGATAATTTCGCACGATGCAGGATTTCCTTAAAACGTGGTATTCAGACATATTTTTTGGAGAGAAAATTCTCCTGTGGGTACTCTTTGAGGCTACATGTTTGTACATACATGCAACACCAAATCTTTTTGAGTTACAACATGTTGTTTAGGTAATACCAGATAATTTTTTATGATGCGTTATTTCTTCTCATAAAGTTTAAGTATTTCTAATAAGTACATATTTGTCTTTACTCTGCAACACTGTATTTCCTTATAACATGGTATTCTTACATTTTCTTTCGAGAGAATACTCTCCATTGCGTTCTCTTTTGAGGCTACACGCTTAGACATACACGCAACACCAAAGTTATGAGAGTTACAAAGTGATGTTTAGGAAAAACGGGAGAATTTAGCAAGATGCGGTATTTCCTTAAAACGTGGTATTCTGACATTTTTTCGAGAGAAAACTCTCCTGTGCGTTCTCTTTTGAGGCTGCACGCATAGACAAAAACGCAACACCAAAGCTTTTCTAGTTACGACAAGTTGTTTAGGAAAAACAAGATAATTTTGCACGATACGGGATTTTCTTAAAACGTGGTATTCTGACATATTTTTTCAATAGAAAACTCCCCTGTGTGTTCTCTTTTGAGGCTACATGCTTAGACATACACGCAACACCAAAGCCTTTCTAGTTACAATGTGTTTTTTAGGAAAAACAAGATAATTTCGCATGATGCAGGATTTCTTTAAATGTGGAATTCTGACATATTTTTTCGAGAGAAAATTCTCCTGTGGGTTATCTTTTGAGGCTACACATTTACACATACACACAACACCACATCTTTTCTAGTTACAACGTGTTGTTTAGGAAATACAAGAAAATTTTTACGATGCATTATTTCTTCTCATAAAGTTTAAGTATTTCTAATACGTACATATTTGTCTTTACTCTGCAACACTGTATTTCCTTATAACGTGGTATTCTTACATATTCTTTCGAGAGAAAACTCTCCTGTGCATTCTCCTTTGAGGCTACTAGCTTAGACATACACGGAACACCAAATCTTTTCGAGTTACAACATGTTGTTTAACAAAAACAAGATAATTTTGCACGATGCGGGATTTCCTTAAAACGTGGTATTCTGACATATCTTTTTCGAGGGAAACCTCTCCTGTGCGTTCCCCTTTGAGGCTACACGCTTAGACATACATGCAACACCAAATCTTTTCGAGTTACAACGTGTTGTTTAGGAAGTACAAGATAATTTTGTATGATGCGTTATTTCTTCTCGTAAAGTTTAGGAATTTCCAATACTTACGAATTTGTCTTTACTCTGCAACACTTTATTTCTTTATAACGTGGTACTCTTACGTATTCTTTTGAGATAAAACTCTCCTGTGTGTGTTCTTTTGAGGCTGCATGCTTAGACAATAACCCAACACCAAAGCTTTTTGAGTTACAATGTATTGTTTAGGAAAAACAAGATAATATTGCACGATACAGGATTTTCTTAAAACGTGGTATTCTGACATATTTTTTCGAGGGTAAACTCTCCTGTGCATTCTCTTTTGAGGCTACATGCTTAGAAATACACGCAACACCAAAGCTTTTCGAGTTACAACGTGTTGTTTAGGAAAAACAAGATAATTTCGCAAGATGCAGGATTTCCTTAAAACATGGTATTCTGACATATTTTTTCGAGAGAAAATTATACTGTGGGTTCTCTTTTGAGGCTACCCATTTACACATACACACAACACCAAATCTTTTCGAGTTACAACGTGTTGTTTAGGAAATACTAGATAATTTTATATGATGCGTTATTTCTTCTCGTAAAGTTTAAGTATTTCTAATACGTACGTATTTGTCTTTATTCTGCAACACTGTATTTCCTTATAACGTGGTATTCTTACATAATCTTTCGAAAAAAACTCTCCTGTGCGTTCTCTTTTGAGGCTACATGCTTAGACATACAAACAACACCAAATCTTTTCGAGATACAAAGTGTTGTATAGGAAAAACAAGATAATTTCGCACGATGCGGGATTTCCTTATAACGTGGTATTCTGACATTTTTTTTCGAGAGAAAACTCTCTTGTGCGTTCTCTTTTGAGGCTACACACTTAGACATACACGCCACATCAAATCTTTTCAAGTTACAACCTGATATTTAGGAAATACAATATAATTTTGTATGATGCGTTATTTCTTCTCGTAAAGTTTACGTATTTCCAATACGTACGTATTTGTCTTTACTCTGCAACACTTTATTTCTGTATAACGTGGTATTTTTACATATTCTTTCGAGAGAAAACTATCCTGTACATTCTCTTTTGAGGCTGCATGCTTAGACAAAAACGCAACACCAAAGTTTTTCGAGTTACAACGTGTTGTTTAGGAAAAACAAGATAATTTTGCACGATGCGTTATTTCCTTAAAACGTGGTATTCTGATATATTTTTTGAGAGAACATTCTCCTGTGGATTCTCTTTTGAGGCTACATGTTTAGACATACATGCAACACCAAATGTTTTCGAGTTACAATGTGTTGTTTAGGAAATACAAGAAAATTTTTACGACGCGTTATTTCTTCTCATAAAGTTTTAGTATTTCTTATACGTACGTATTTGTCTTTACTCTGCAACATTGTATTTCCTTATAACGTGGTATTCTTACATATTCTTTCCAGAGAAAACTCTTCTGTGTGTTCTCTTTTGAGGCTGCACCCTTAGACATACACGCAACATGAAAGCTTTTCGAGTTACAACGTGTTGTTTAGGAAAAACAAGATAATTTCGCATGATGCAGGATTTCCTTAAAACATGGTATTCTGACATTTTTTTTTCGAGGAAAAACTCTCCTGTGTGTTCTCTTTTACGGCTACAAGCTTAGACATACACGCAACAGCAAATCTTTTCCAATTTCAACTTGTTGTTTAGGAAATACAAGATAATTTTTTACGGAGCGTTATTTCTTCTCATAAAGTTTAAGTATTTCTAATACGTACGTATTTGTCTTTACTGCGCAACACTCTATTTACTTGTAACGTGGTATTCTTACATATTCTTTCGAGAGAAAACTGTCCTGTGCCTTCTCTTTTGAGGCTACACACTTAGACATACACGCAACACCAAATCTTTTCGAGTTACAACGTGTTGTTTAGGAAATGATAGATAATTTTTTACGATGCGTTATTTCTTCTCTTAAAGTTTAAGTATTTCTAATATGTACGTATATGTCTTTACTCTGCAACACTGTATTTCCTTGTAACGAGGTATTCTTACATCTTCTTTTGAGAGAAAACTCTCCTGTGCGTTCTCTTCTGAGGCTACACACTTAGACATACACGCAAGACCAAAGCTTTTCGAGTTAAAACTGGTTGTTTACTTAAAAACAAGATAATTTCACACGATGCGGGATTTCCTTAAAACGTGGTATTCTGACATATTCAATCAAGAGAAAACACTCCTGGGGGTTCTCTTTTGAGGATACACGCTTAGTCATACACGCAACACCAAATCTTTTCGAGTTACAATGTGTTGTTTAGGAAAAACAAGATAATTTTGCACGATGCATTATTTTTTCTCATAAAGTTTAAGTATTTCTAATAAGTACGTATTTGTCTTTACTCTCCAACACTCTATTTCCTTTAACGTGGTATTCTTACATATTCTTTCGAGAGAAAACTGTCCTGTGCCTTCTCTTTTGAGGCTACATACTTAGACATACACGCAACACCAAATCCTTTCGAGTTACAACGTGTTATTTAGGAAATACAAGATAATTTTGTACTATGCTTTATTTCTTCGAGTAAAGTTTAAGTATTTCAAATACATACGTATTTGTCTTTAATCTGCAATACTGTATTTCCTTATAACGTGGTATTCTCACATATTCTTTCGAGAGAAAACTCTCCTGTGCATTCTCTTTTGAATCTTCATGCTTAGACATACATGCAACACCAAAGCTTTTCGAGTTACAACGTGTTGTTTAGGAGAAACAAGATAATTTCGCACGATGCGGGATTTCCTTAAAACATTGTATTCTGACATAATTTTTCGAGAGAAAATTCTCCTGTGGTTTCTCTATTGAGGCTACACGTTTAGCCATACACGCAACACCAAATCTTTTCGTGTTACAACGTGTTGTTTAGGATATACAAGATAATTTTGCATGATACGTCATTTCTTCTCGTAAAGTTTAAGTATTTCTAATACGTACATATTTGTCTTTACTCTGCAACACTGCATTTCCTTATAACGTGGTATTCTTACATATGCTTTCGAGAGAAAACTGTCCTGTGCCTTCTTTTTTTGAAGCTACACACTTAGACATACACGCAACACCAAATCATTTCTAGTTACAACGTGTTGTTTAGGAAATACAAGATAATTTTGAACTTTGCTTTATTTCTTCGAGTAAAGTTTAAGTATTTCTAATACGTTCGTATTTGTCTTTAATCTGCAACACTGTATTTCCTTATAATGTGGTATTCTTACATATTCTTTAGAGAGAAAACTCTCCTGTGCGTTCTCTTTTGAGGCTACACGCTTAGACATACACGCAATACCAAAGCATTTCGAGTTACAACGTGTTGTTTAGGAAAAACAAGATAATTTTGCACGATGCGGGATTTCCATAAAAAATGGTATTCTGACATATTTTTTCGAGAGAAAATTCTACTGTGTGTTCTCTTTTGAGGCTACAAGCTTAGACATACAGGCAACACCAAATCTTTTCGAGTTACAACGTGTTGTTTAGGAAAAACAAGATAATTTTGCACGATGTGTTATTTCTTCTTGTAAAGTTTAAGTATTTCCAATTTGTACATATTTTTCTTTACTCTGCAACACTGTATTTCCTTATAACGTGGTATTCTTACATATTCTTTCGAGAGAAAACTCTCCCGTGTGCTCTCCTTTCAGGCTACACATTTAGACATACACGCAACACCAAAGGTTTTTGAGATAAAACATGTTGTTTAGGAAAAAACATGATAATTTCGCACGATGCTGGATTTTCTTAAAATGTGGTATTCTGACATATTTTTTCGAGAGAAAACTCTCCTGTTCATAGTCTTTTGAGTCTACATGCTTAGACATACACGCAACACCAAATCTTTTCGAGTTACAACATGTTGTTTAGGAAATACTAGATAATTTTTTATGATGCGATATTTCTTCCAGTAAAGTTTAAGTGTTTCTAATACGTACGTATTTATCTTTACTCTGCAACACTGTATTTCCTTATAACGTGGTATTCGTATATATTCTTTTGTGAGAAAACTCTCCTGTGCGTTCTCTTTGGAGGCTACACACTTAGACATACATGCAACACAAAATCTTTTCTAGTTACAACGTGTTGTTTAGGAAAAACAAGATAATTTTGCATGATGCTTTATTTCTTCTCATAAAGTTTAAGTATTTCTAATAGGTACATATTTGTCTTTACTCTGCAACACTGTATTTCCTTATAACGTGGTATTCTTACATATTCTTTCGAGAGAAAACTCTCCTGTGCATTCTCTTTTGAGGCTGCACGCTTAGAAATACATGCAACATCAAAGCTTTTCGAGTTACAATGTGTTGTTAAGGAAAAACAAGATAATTTCGCAAGATGCGGGATTTCCTTAAAACGTGGTATTCTGTCATATTTTTCCTAGAGCAAATTCTCCTGTGGGTTCTGTTTTGAGGCTACACGTTTAGCCATACACGCAACACCAAATCTTTTCGAGTTACAACGTGTTGTTTAGGATATACAAGATAATTTTGCATGATGCGTTAGTTCTTCTCATAAAGTTTAAGTATTTCTAATACGTACATATTTGTCTTTACTCTGCAACACTGTAATTCCTTATAACGTGGTATTCTTATATATTCTTTCGAGAGAAAACTCTCCTGTGCGTTCTCTTTTGAGGCTACATGCTTAGACATACAAGCAACACCAAAGCTTTTCGAGTTACAACATGTTGTTTAGGAAAAACAAGATAAGTTCGCACGATGCAGGATTTCCTTAAAACGTGGTATTCTGATATATTTTTTCGAGAGAACATTCTGCTGTGGGTTCTCTTTTGAGGCTACATGTTTAGACATACATGCAACACCAAATGTTTTCGAGTTACAACGTGTTGTGTAGGAAAAACAAGATAATTTCACATGATGCGGGATTTCCATAAAAATGTGGTATTCTGATATATTTTTTCGAGGGAAAACTCTCCTGTGTGTTCTCTTCTGAGGCTACACACTTAGACATATACGTAACACCAAAGCTTTTCAAGTTAAAACGTGTTGTTTAGGAAAAACAAGATAATTTCGCATAATGCTGGATTTCCTTAAAACGTGGTATTCTGACATATTTTTTCGAGAGAAAACTCTCCTGTGCGTTCTCTTTTGAGGATACACGTTTTGTCATACACACAACAGCAAATCTTTTCGAGTTACAATGTGTTGTTTAGGAAAAACAAGATAAATTTGCATGATGCGTTATTTCTTCTTGTAAAGTTTAAGTATTTCTAATACGTACGTACGTATATGTCTTTACTCTGCAACATTGTATTCCGTTATAACGTGGAATTCTTACATATTCTTTCAAGAGAAAACTCTGTTGTGCATTCTCTTTTGAGGCTACACACTTAGACATACACGCAACACCAAAGCTTTTCGAGTTACAACGTGTTGTTTAGGAAAAACAAGATAATTTCGCATGATGCAGTATTTCCTTAAAAGGTGGGATTCTGACATATTTTTTCGAGAGAAAATTCTCCTGTGGGTTCTCTTTTGAGGCTACATGTTTAGCCATACACGCAACACCAAATCTTTTCGAGTTACAACGTATTGCTGAGGATATACAGGATAATTTTGCACGATGCGTTATTTCTTCTCATAAAGTTTAAGTATTTCTAATACGTACATATTTTTCTTTACTCTGCAACACTGTATTTCTTTATAACGTGATATTCATATCTATTCTTTTGAGAGATTCGGGATTTCCTTAAAACGTGGTATTCTGACATATTTTTTCGAGGGAAAATTCTCTTGTTGTTTCTCTTTTGAGGCTACACATTTAGACTTACAAGCAACATCAAATCTTTTCGAGTTACAACGTGTTGTTTAGGATATACAAGATAATTTTTATGATGCGTTATTTCTTCTCGTACATTTTAAGTATTTCTAATACGTACATATTTGTCTTTACTCTGCAACACTGTATTTGCATATCACGTGGTATTCTTACATAGTCTTTCGAGAGTAAACTCGCCTGTGCATTCTCTTTTGAGGCTACATGCTTAGACATACACGCAACACCAAAGCTTTTCAAGTTACAACGTGTTCTTTAGGAAAAACAAGATAATTTTGCACGATGACTTATTTCTTCTCTTAAAGTTTAAGTATTTCCAATACGTACTTATTTGTCTTTACTCTGCAACACTGTATTTCCTTATAACGTGGTATTCTTACATATTCTTTCCAGAGAAAATTCTCCTATGCGTTCTCTTTTGAGGCTGCATGCTTAGACATACACGCAACACCAAAGCTTTTCGAGTTACAACATGTTGTTAAGGAAAAACAAGATAATTTCGAAAGATGCGGGATTTCCTTAAAACGTGGTATTCTTACATATTCTTTCAAGAGAAACCTTTCCTATACATTCTCCTTTGAGGCTGCACCCTTATACATACACGCAACACCAATTCTTTTCGAGTTACAATGTGTTGTTTAGGAAAAACAAGATAATTTCGCACAATGCGGGATTTCCTTAAAACGTGGTATTCTGACATATTTTTTCGATAGAAAACTATCCTTTGCGTTCTCTTTTGCGGCTACAAGCTTAGACATACACGCAACACCAAATTTTTTCGAATTTCAACTTGTTGTTTAGGAAATTCAAGATAATTTTGTACGGAGCGTTATTTCTTCTCGTAAAGTTTAAGTATTTCTAATAAGTACGTATTTGTTTTTACTCTGCAACACTGTATTCCATTATAACGTGGAATTCTTACATATTCTTTTGAGAGAAACCTCTCCTGTGCGTTCTCTTTGAGGCTACACGCTTAGACATACATGCAATACCAACGCTTTTCGAGTTACAACGTGTTGTTAAGGAAAAACAAGATAATTGCGCATTATGCGGTATTTCCTTAAAACGTGGTATTCTTACATATTCTTTCGAGAGAAAACTCTCCTGTGTGTTTGCTTTTGAGGTTGCACCCTTATACATACACGCAACACCAAAGCTTTTCGAGTTACAACGTGTTGTTTAGGAAAAACAAGACAATTTTGTACGATGCATTATTTCTTCTCGTAAATTTTAAGTATTTCTAATACTTACTTATTTGTCTTTACTCTGCAACACTGTATTTCTTCATAACGTGGTATTCTTACACATTCTTTCGAGAGAAAACTCTCCTCTTCATTCTCTTTTGAGGCTACATGCTTAGACATACACGCAACACCAAAGCTTTTCAAGTTACAACGTGTTGTTTAGGAAAAACAAGATAATTTTGCACCATGCGGGATTTCCTTAAAACGTGGAATATTGACATATTTTTTCGAGAGAAAACACTCCTGTGAGTTATCTTTTGAGGCCACCAGCTTAGACATACATGTAACACCAAATCTTTTCGAGTTACAAAGTGTTGTTTAGGAAAAACAAGATAATTTTGCACGATGACTTATTTCTTCTCTTAAAGTTTAAGTATTTCCAATACGTAAGTATTTGTCTTTACTCTGCAACACTGTATTTCCTTATGACGTGGTATTCTTACATATTCTTTCGAGAGAAAATTCTCCTATGCGTTCTCTTTTGAGGCTGCACGCTGAGACATGCACGCAACACAAAAGCTTTTCGAGTTACAACATGTTGTTTAGGAAAAACAAGATAATTTCGCATTATGCAGTATTTCTTTAAACGTTGTATTCTGACATATTTTTTCGACATATTTAAAACGTGGTATTCTTACATATTCTTTAGAGAGAAATCTCTCCTGTGTGTTCTCTTTTGAGACTACACGCTTATACATAGACGCAGCACCAAATCTTTTCGAGTTAAAACGTGTTGTTTAGGAAACACAAGATAATTTCGCACGATGCGGGATTTCTTTAAAATGTGGTATTCTGGCATATTTATCGATGGAAAACTATCCTTTGCATTTTCTTTTGCGGCTACAAGCTTAGACATACACACAACACCAAATTTTTTCGACTTTCAACTTGTTGTTTAGGAAATACAAGATAATTTTGTACGGAGCGTTATTTCTTCTCGTAAAGTTTAAGTATTTCTAATACTTACATATTTGTTTTTACTCTGCAACACTGTATTCCGTTATAACATGGAATTCTTATATACTCTTTCGAGAGAAAACTCTCCTGTATTCTCTTTTGAGGCTACACGTTTAGACCTACACGCAACACCAAAGCTTTTCGAGTTACAACATGTTGTTTAGGAAAAACAAGATAATTTCGCATTATGCAGTATTTCTTTAAACGTTGTATTCTGACCTATTTTTTCGAGAGGATATTCTCCTGTGGGTTCTCTTTTGAGGCTACACATTTAGACTTACAAGCAACACCAAATCTTTTCAGGTTACAACGTGTTGTTTAGGATATACAAGATAATATAGTACGATGCGTTATTTCGTCTCACAAAGTTTAAGTATCTCTAATATGTACGTATTTGCCTTTACTCTGCAACACTGCATTTGCTTATAACGTGGTATTCTTTCATGTTCTTTCGAGAGAAAACTCTCCTGTGCATTCTCTTTTGAGGCTACACGCTTAGACATACACGCAACACCAAAACATTTCAAGTTACAAGGTGTTGTTTAGGAAAAAGAAGATAATTTCACACCATCTGCGATTTCCTTATAACGGGGTATTCTGACATGTTTTTTTTTGAGAGAAAACTATCCTGTATGTACTCTTTTGAGGCTAGAAGCTTAGACATATACACAACACCAAATCTTTTCGAGTTACAACGTGTTATTTAGGAAAAACCATATAATTATGCTCGATGCGTTATTTCTTCTCATAAAGTTTAAGTATTTCCAATATGTACGTATATGTCTTTAATATGCAACACTGTATTTCCTTGTAACGGGGTATTCTTACATATTCTTTCGAGAGAAAACTCTCCTGTGCATTCTCTTCTGAGGGTACACATTTAGACATGCACTCAACACCAAAGCTTTTTGAGTTACAACGTGTTGTTTAGGAAAAACAAGATGATTTCACATGATGAGATATTTCCTTAAAATGGGGTATTCTGACATGTTTTTTCGAGAGAAAACTCTCCTGTGCATTCTCTTTTGAGGCTGCACGATTAGACATACAAGCAACACCAAACGTTTTCGAGTTACAAAGTGTTGTTTAGGAAAAACTAGATAAATTCGCACGTTGCAGCATTTCCTTAAAAGTTGGTATTCTGACATATATTTTCGAGAGAAAATTCTCCTGTGGGTGCTCTTTGGGGCTACACGTTTAGACATACACACAACACCATATCTTTTCGAGTTACAACGTGTTGTTTAGGAAATATAAGATAATTTTGTACGATGCATTATTTCTTCTCGTAAAGTTTAAGTATTTCTAATACGTACGAATTTATCTTTACTCTACAACACTGTATTTCCTTATAACGTGGTTTTCTTACATGTTCTTTCGAGGGAAAACTCTCCTGTGCATTCTCTTTTGAAGATACACTCTTAGACATACACGCAACACCAAAGCTTTTCGAGTTACAATGTGTTGTATAGGAAAAACAAGATAATATCGCACGATGCGGGATTTCCTTAAAACGTGGTATTCTGACATATTTTTTGGAGAGAATACACTCCTGTGCCTTCTCTTTTGAGACTACAAGCTTATACATACATGCAATACCAAATCTTTTCGAGTTACAGTGTGTTGTTTAGGAAAAACAAGATAATTTTGCACAATGTGTTATTTCTTCTCGTAAAGTTTAAGCCTTTCTAATACGTACGTATTTGTCTTTACTCTGCAACACTGTATTTTCTTATAACGTGGTATTCTTACATATTCTTTCGAGAGAAAACTCTCCTGTGCGTTCTCTTTTGAGGCTACACGCTTAGACATACAGGCAACACCAAAGCTTTTCAAGTGTTGTTTAGGAAAAACAAGATAATTTCGCACGATGTGCAATTTCCTTATAACGGGGTATTCTGACATGTTTTTTTGAGAGAAAACTCTCCTGTGCATTCTCTTTTGAGGCTAGAAGCTTAGACATACACGCAACACCAAATCTTTTCGAGTTACAATGTGTTATTTAGGAAAAACAAGATAATTTTGCACGATGCGTTATTTCTTCTCATAAAGTTTAAGTATTTCTAATACGTACTTATATGTCTTTACTCTGCAACACTATATTTCCTTATAACGTGGTATTCTTACATATTCTTTCGAGAGAAAACTCTCCGGTGCGTTCTCTTTTGAGGCTGCACCTTAGACAAAAACGCAACAGCAAAACTTTTTGAGTTACAACAAGTTGTTTAGGAAAAACAAGATAATTTCGCATGATCCGGGATTTTCTTAAAACGTGGTATTCTGACATATTCCTTCGAGAGAAAACTCTCATGTGCGTTCTCTTTGAGGCTAGAAGATTAGACATACACGCAACATCAAATCTTTTCGAGTTACAATGTGTTATTTAGGATAAACAAGATAATATTGCACGATGCGTTATTTCTTCTCATAAAGTTTAAGTATTTTCAATATGTACGTATTTCTCTTTAATATGCAACTCTGTATTTCCTCATAACGTGGTATTCTTACATATTCTTTCGGGTGAAAACTCTCCTCTGCGATCTCTATTGAGGCTACACACTTAGACATACACGCAACACCAAAGTTTTTCGAGTTAAAATATGTTGTTTAGGAAAAACAAGATAATTTCTCATGATGCAGGATTTCCTTAAAACATGGTATTGTGACATATTTTTTCGAGAGAAAACTCTCCTGTGCGTTCTCTTTTGAGGCTACACGCGGAGACATACAAGCAACACCAAACATTTTCGAGTTACAACGTGTTGTTTAGGAAAAACAAGATAATTTCGCACGTTGCAGCATTTCCTTAAAAGTTGGTATTCTGACATATTTTTTCGAGAGAAAATTCTCCTGTGGGTGTTCTTTGGAGCTACACGTTTAGACATCCACACAACACCATATCTTTTCGAGTTACAACGTGTTGTTTAGGAAAAACAAGATAATTTTGCATGATGCGTTATTTCTTCTCGTAAAGTTTAAGTATTTCTAATAGGTACATATTTGTCTTTACTCTGCAACACTGTATTTCCTTATAACGTGTTATTCTTACATATTCTTTCAAGAGAAAATTGTACTGTGCATTCTCTTTTGAGGCTGCACACTTAGACATACATGCAACACCAAAGCTTTTTGAGTTACAACGTGTTGTTAAGGAAAAACAAGATAATATCGCAAGATGCAGGATTTCCTTAAAACATGATATTCTTACATATTCTTTGAGAGAAATCTTTCCTGTGCGTTCTCTTTTGAGGCTCCACCCTTATACATACACGCAACACCAAAGATTTTCTAGTTACAACGTGTTGTTTAGTAAACACAAGATAATTTCGCACAATGCAGGATTTTCTTAAAACATGGTATTCTGACATATTTTTTTGAGAGAAAACTCTCATGTGCGTTCTCTTTTGAGGCTACACGCTTAGACATACTCGCAACACCAAATCTTTTCGAGTTACAATGTGTTGTTTGGGAAAAACAAGATAATTTTGTACGATGCATTATTTCTTCTCGTAAATTTTAAGTATTCTAATACATACTTATTTGTCTTTACTCTGCAACACTGTATTTCCTTATAACGTGGTATTCTTACATATTCTTTCGAGAGAAAACTCTCCTCTTCGTTCTCTTTTGAAGCTACACGCTTAGACATACACGCAACACCAAAGCTTTTCGAGTTACAATGTGTTGTTTAGGAAAAACAAGATAATTTTGCACGATGCGGTATTTCATTAAAACGTGGTATTCTGACATATTTTTTCGAGAGAAAATTCTCCTGTGGGTTCTCTTTTGAGGCTACACATTTAGTCTTACAAGCAACACCAATTCTTTTCAGGTTACAATGTGTTGTTTAGGATATACAAGATAATTTTGTACGATGCGACATTTCATCTTGTAAAGTTTAAGTATTTCTAATAGGTATGTATTTGTCTTTACTCTGCAACACTGTATTTGCTTATAACGTGGTACTCTTACATATTCTTTCGAGAGAAAATGCTCCTGTGCATTCTCTTTTGAGGCTACACGCTTAGACATACACGCAACACCAAAGCTTTTCAAGTTACAACGTGTTGTTTAGGAAAAACAAGATAATTTCGCACGATGAGCGATTTCCTTAAAACGGGGTATTCCAACATGTTTTTTTGAGAGAAAACTCTCCTGTCCGTTCTCTTTTGAGGCTAGAAGTTTAGACATACACGCAACACAAAATCTTTTCGAGTTACAACGTGTTATTTAGGAAAAACAAGATAATTTTGTACGATGCATTATTTCTTCTCATAAAGTTTAAGGATTTCCAATATGTACGTATATGTCTTTAATATGCAACACTGTATTTCCTTGTAACGGGATATTCTTACATATTCTTTCGAGAGAAAACTCTCTTGTGCATTCTCGTCTGAGGCTACACACTTACACATACACGCAACACCAAAGCTTTTCAAGTTACACTGTGTTGTTTAGGAAAAACAAGATAATTTCGCATGATGAGCACTTTCCTTAAAACGGGATATTCTGACATGTTTTTTCGAGAGAAAACTCTCCTGTGCATTCTCTTTTGAGGCTAGAAGCTTAGACATACACGCAACACCAAATCTTTTCGAGTTACAACGTTTAGGAAAAACAAGATAATTCCGCACGATGCGATATTTCCTAAAAACATGGTATTCTGACATATTTTTTCGAGAGAAAAATCTCCTGTGCGTTCTCTTTTGAGGCTACAGGCTTAGACATACACGCAACACCAAATTTTTTCGAGTTACAACGTGTTGTTTAGGAAATACAAGATAATATTGTATGATGTGTTATTTCTTCTGGTAAAATTTAAATATTTCTAATACGTACGTATTTGTCTTTAACTGCAACACTGTATTTCCTTGTAATGTGGTATTCTTACATATTCTTTGGAGAGGAAAATCTCCTGTGCATTCTCTTTTGAGGCTACACGATTAGACATACATGCAACACCAAAGCTTTTCGAGTTACAACGTGTTGTGTAGGAAAAACAAGATAATTTTGCAAGATGCTGGATTTCCTTATAACGTGGTATTCTGACATATTTTTTCTAGATAAAACACTCCTGTGCATTCTCTTTGGAGGCTACCAGCTTAGACATACACGCAACACCAAATCTTTTCGAGTTACAACGTGTGGTTTAGGAAAAACAAGATAATTTTGCACGATGCTTTATTTCTTCTCATAAAGTTTAAGTATTTCCAATACGTACTTATTTGTCTTTACTATGCAACACTGTATTTCCTTGTAACGGGGTATTCTTACATATTCTCTCGAGAGAAAACTCTCCTGTGCGTTCTCTTCTGAGGCTACACACTTAGACATACACGCAACACCAAAGCTTTTCAAGTTAAAACTGGTTGTTTAGGTAAAAACAAGATAATTACACATGATGCGGGATTTCCTTAAAACGTGGTGTTCTGACATATTCATTCGTGAGAAAACTCTCCTGGGCGTTATCTTTTGAGGCTACACTCTTAGTCATACACGCAACACCTAATCTTTTCGAGTTACCACGTGTTGTTTAGTAAAAAAAAAAAGATAATTTTGCTCGAAGCATTATTTCTTCTCATAAAGTTTAAGTATTTCTAATACATACGTATTTGTCTTTACTCTGCAACACTGTATTCCGTTATAACGTGGAATTCTTAGATATTCATTAGAGAGAAAAATCTCCTGTGCGTTCTCTTTTGCGGCTACATGCTTAGACATACAAGCAACACCAAATCTTTACGAATTTCAACTTGTTGTTTAGAAAATACAAGATAATTTTGTACGGAGCTTATTTCTTCTCGTAAAGTTTAAGTATTTCTAATACGTACGTATATTTCTTTACTCTGCAACACTGTATTTCCTTGTAACGTGGTATTCTGACATATTCTTTTGAGAGAAAACTCTCCTGTGCATTCTCTTCTGAGGCTACAAACTTAGGCATACACACAACACCAAAGCTTTTCGAGTTAAAACGTGTTGTTTAGGAAAAACAAGATATAATCGCACAATGCTGGATTTCCTTAAAACTTGGTATCCTCACATATTTTTTCGAGGGAAAACTCTCCTGTTCGTTCTCTTTTGAGGCTACACGCTTAGTCATACACTCAGCACCATATCGTTTCGGGTTACAACGTGTTGTTTAGGAAAAACAAGATAATTTTGCATGAGGCATTATTTCTTTTCGTAAAGTTTAATTATTTCTAATACGTACATATTTGTCTTTACTTTGCAACACTTTATTCCATTATAACGTGGAATTCTAACATTCTTTCAAGAGAAAACTCTCCTGTGCATTTTCTTTTGAGGATACATGCTTAGACATACACGCAACACCAAAGATTTTCGAGTTACAACATGTTGTTTAGGAAAAACAAGATAATTTCGCATGATGTGTTATTTCCTTAAAACGTGGTATTCTGACATATTTTTTTGAGAGATAACTCTCCTGTGTGTTCACTTTTGAGGCTGCACGTTTAGTCATACATGGAACACCATATCTTTTCGAGTTACAACGTGTTGTTTAGGAAAAACAAGATAATTTTGCATGACGCGTTATTTCTTCTCGTAAAGTTTAAGTATTTCTAATATGTATGTATTTGTCTTTACCCTGCAACACTGTATTTCCTTATAACGTGGTATTCTTACATATTCTTTTGAGAGAAAACTCCCCTGTGCATTCTCTTTTGAAGCTGAACCCTTACACATACAGGCAACACCAAACTTTTCGAGTTACAACGTGTTACTTAGGAAAAACAAGATAATTTCGCACGATGCGGGATTTCCTTATAACGAGGTATTCTGAAATAATTTTTCGAGAGAAAACTCTCCTGTGCATTCTCCTTTGCAGTTACACGCTTAGACATACACGCAACACCAAAGCTTTTCGAGTTACAACGTGTTGTTTAGGAAAAACAAGATAATTTCGCACAATGCGGGATTTCCATAAAACGTGGTAATATGACATAATTTTTCGAGAGAAAACTCCCCTGTGCTTTCTCTTTTGAGGCTACAAGATTAGACATACATGCAACACCAAATATTTTTGAGTTACAACGTGTTGTTTAGGAATTACAAGATAATTTTGTACGATGCCTTATTTCTTCTCCTAAAGTTTAAGTATTTCTAATAAGTACATATATGTCCTTACTCTGCAACACTGTATTTCCTTATAACGTGGTATCTTACATATTCTTTCGAGAGAAAACTCTCCTGTGCATTCTCTTTTGAGGCTACACACTTAGACATACACAAAACACCAAAGCTGTTCGAGTTAAAACATGTTGTTTAGGAAAAACAAGATAATTTCACACGATGCGGGATTTCCTTAAAATGTGGTATTGTAACATAGTTTTTCGAGAGAATACTCTCCTGTGGGTTCTCTTTGAGGATACACGTTTAGACATACACACAACAACAAATCTTTTCGAGTTACAACGCGTTGTTTAGGATATACAAGATAATATTGTACGATGCGTTATTTCTTCTCATAAAGTTTAAGTATTTCTATTATGTACGTATTTGTCTTTACTCGGAACACTGTATTTCCTTGTAATGTGGTATTCTTACATAGTCTTTCGAGTGAAAACTGTCGTGTGCATTCTCTTTTGAGGCTACACGCTTAGACATACACGCAACACCAAAACTTTTCGAGTTACAACGTGTTGTGTAGGAAAAACAAGATAATTTCGCACGATGCTGGATTTCCTTAAAACGTGGTATTTTGACATATTTTTTCGAGAGAAAATTCTCCTGTGCATTCGCTTTTGAGGCTACATGCTTAGACGTACACGCAACACAAAATCTATTCGAGTTACAACATGTTGTTTAGGAAATAAAGATAATTTTGCACGATGCGTTATTTCTTCTCGTAAATTTTAAGTATTTCTAATATGTACGTATTTGTCTTTACTCTGCAACACTGTATTTCCTTATAACGTGGTATTCTTACATAATCTTTCGAGAGAAAACTCTCCTGTGCATTCTCTTTTGAGGCTGAACCCTTACACATACACGCAACACCAAAGCTTTTCGAGTTACAACGTGTTGTTTAGGAAAAACCAGATAATTTCGCAGGATGCGGAATTTCCTTAAAACGTAGTATTCTGAAATATTTTTTCGAGAGAAAACTCTCCTGTGCGTTCTCTTTTGAGGCTGCACGCTTAGTCAGACATGCAACACCAAAGGTTTTCGAGTTACAATGTGTTGTGTAGGAAAAACAAGATAATTTCGCACGATGTTGCATTTCCTTAAAACGTGGTATTCTGACATATTTTTTCAAGAGAAAACTCTCCTGTGCGTTCTCTTTTGAGGCTACATGCTTTGTCATACACTCAAAACGAAATCTTTTCGAGTTTCAACGTGTTGTTTAGGAAAAACAAGATAATTTTGCATGGTGCGTTATTTTTTCTCGTAAAGTTTAAGTATTTCTAATACGTACATATTTGTCTTTACTCTGCAACACTGTATTATATTATAATGTGGAATTCTTACATATTCTTTCCATAGAAAACTCTCCTGTGCGTTCTCTTTTGAGGCTGCACACTTAGTCATACACGCAACATCAAATATTTACGAATATCAACATGTTGTTTAGGAAATACAAGATAATTTTGTACGGAGCATTATATCTTCTCATAAAGTTTAAGTATTTCTAATATGTACGTATTTGCCTTTACTCGCAACACTGTATTTCCTTGTAATGTGGTATTCTTACATATTCTTTCGAGTGAAAACTCTCCTGTGCATTCTCTTTTGAGGCTACACGCTTTCACATACACGCAATACCAAAGCTTTTCGAGTTACAACGAGTTGTGTAGGAAAAACAAGATAATTTCGCACGATGCTGGATTTCCTTAAAAAGTGGTATTCTGACATATTTTTTCGAGAGAAAACTCTCCTGTGCATTCGCTTTTGAGGCTACATACTTAGACATACACGCAACACAAAATATTTTCGAATTACAATGTGTTGTTTAGGAAATACAAGATAATTTTGCATGATGCGTTATTTCTTCTCGTAAATTTTAAGTATTTCTAATATGTACGTATTTGTCTTACCTCTGCAACACTGTATTTCCTTATAACGTGGTATTCTTACATATTCTTTCGAGAGAAACCTCTCCTGTGCGTTCTATTTTGAGGCTGAACCCTTACACATACACGCAACACCAAAGCTTTTCGAGTTACAACGTGTTGTTTAGGAAAAACAAGATAATTTCGCAGGATGCAGGATTTCCTTAAGATGTGGTATTCTGACATATTTTTTTCGAGAGAAAACTCTCCTGTGTGTTCTCTTTTGAGGCTTCATGCTTAGTCATACACGCAACACCAAAGCTTTTCGAGTTACAACGTGTTGTGTTGGAAAAAGAAGATAATTTTGCATGATGTGTTATTTCTTCTCATAAAGTTTAAGTATTTCTAATACGTACATATTTGTCTTTACTCTGCAACACTGTATTACGTTATAACGTGGAATTCATACATATTCTTTCTAGAGAAAACTCTCCTGTGCGTTCTCTTTTGAGGCTGCACGCTTAGTCATACACGCAACACCAAATCTTTACGAATATCAACTTGTTGTTTAAGAAATACAAGATAATTTTATATGGAGCGTTATTTCTTCTCATAAAGTTTAAGTATTTCTAATACATACTTATTTGTCTTTACTCTGCAACACTGTATTTCCTTGTAACGTGGTATTCTGACATATTCTTTCGAGAGAAAACTCTCCTGAGCATTCTCTTCTGAGGCTACACAATTAGGCATACACACAACACCAAATCTTTTCGAGTTACAACGTGTTGTTTAGGAAAAACAAAATAATTTTGCATGATGTGTTATTTCTTCTCCTAAAGTTTAAGTATTTCTAATAAGTACATATTTGTCTTTACTCTGCAACACTGTATTACGTTATAACGTGGAATTCTTACATATTCTTTCGAGAGAAAACTCTCCTGTGCATTCTCTTTTGAGGCTGCATGCTTAGTCATACACGCAACACCAAATCTTTACGAATATCAATTTGTTGTTTAGAAAATACAAGATAATTTTGTATGGAGCGTTATTTCTTCTCATAAAGTTTAAGTATTTCTAATACGTACATATTTGTCTTTACTCTGCAACACTGTATTTCCTTGTAACGTGGTATTCTGACATATTCTTTCGAGAGAAAACGCTCCTGTGCATTCTCTTCTGAGGCTACACACTTAGGCATACACACAACACCAAAGTTTTTCGAGTTACAACGTGTTGTTTAGGAAAAACAAGATAATTTCGCACGATGCTGGATTTCCTTAAAACGTGGTATTCTGACATATTTTTTCGAGAGAAAACTATCCTGTACGTTCTCCTTTGAGGCTACATGCTTAGTCATACACTCAACACCAAATGTTTTCGAGTTACAACGTGTTGTTTAGGAAAAACAAGAAAATTTTGCATCATGCATTATTTCTTCTCATAAAGTTTAAGTATTTCTAATACGTACATATTTGTCGTTACTCTGCAACACTGTATTTCGTTATAACTTGGAATTCTTACAAATTCTTTCGAGAGAAAACTCTCCTGTGCGTTCTCTTTTGAGGCTGCACGCTTAGTCATACACGCAACACCAAATCTTTACGAATATCAACTTGTTGTTTAGGAAATACAAGGTAATTTTGTACGGAGCGTTATTTCTTCTCATAAACTTTAAGTATTTCTAATGCGTACATATTTGTCTTTCCTCTGCAACACTGTATCTCCTTGTAACGTGGTATACTGACATATTCTTTCGAGAGAAAACTCTCCTGTGCATTCTCTTCTGAGGCTGCACACTTAGGCATACACACAACACCAAAGCTTTTAGAGTTACAACGTGTTGTTTAGGAAAAACAAGATAATTTCTCATGATGCGTTATTTCTTCTCGTAAAGTTTAAGTATTTCCAATATGTAAGTATTCGTCTTTACTCTGCAACACTGTATTTCCTTATAACATGGTATTCTTATGTATTATTTCGAGAGAAAACTCTCCTCTGTGTTCTCTTTTGACACTACAGGCTTAGACATACACGCAACGCCAAAGCTTTTCGAATTACAACGTGTTGTTTAAGAGAAACAAGATAATTTCCACGATGCGGGATTTCCTTAAAACGTTGTATTCTGACATATTTTTTTCGAGTGAAAATTCTCCTGTGGGTCATCTTTTGAGGCTACACGTTTAGACATACAGGCAACACCAAATCTTTTCGAGTTACAATGAGTTTTTTAGGAAATACAAGATAATTTTGTACGATGTGTTATTTCTTCTCATAAAGTTTAAGTTTTTCTAAAACGTACGTATTTGTCTTTACTCTGCAACACTGTATTTCCTTATAACGTGGTATTCTTACATTTTCTTTCGAGAGAATACTCTCCTGTGCATTCTCTTTTGAGGCTACACGCTTAGACATACAGGCAACACCAAAGTTTTTTTGAGTTACAACGTGTTGTTTAGGAAAAACAAGATAATTTCGCACGATGCTGGATTTCCTTAAAACATGGTATTCTGACATATTTTTTCGAGAGAAGACTCTCCTGTGCATTCACTTTTGAGGCTACACGGTTAGAAATACACGCAACACCAAAGCTTTTCGAGTTACATCGTGTTGTTTAGGAAAAACAAGATATTTTCGCAAGGTGCAGGATTTCCTTAAAAAGTGGTATTCTGATATTTTTCGACAGAAAACTCTCCTGTGCATTCTCCTTTGATGCTAATCGCTTAGACATTCACGCCACAACAAATCTTTTCGAGTTACAACGTGTTGTTTAGGAAATACAAGATAATTTTGCAAGATGTGTTATTTCTTCTCATAAAGTTTAAGTATTTCTAATAAGTACATATTTGTCTTTACTCTGCAACAGTGTATTTCCTTATAACGTGGTATTCTTATATTTTCTTTTGAGAGAATACTCTCCAGTGCGTTCTCTTTTGAGGCTACACACTTAGACATACACGCAACAGCAAAGTTTTTCGTGTTACTCTGTGATGTTTAGGAAAAACAAGATAATTTCGCACAATGTGGGATTTCCTTAAAACGTTGTATTCTGACATATTTTTTTGAGAGAAACCTCTCCTGTGCATTCACTTTTGAGGCTGCACGCTTAGACAAAAACGCAACACCAAAGCTTTTCGAGTTACAACAAGTTGTTTAGGAAAAACAAGATAATTTAGTGTGATAAGGGATTTTCTTAAAATGTGGAATTCTGACATATTTATTCGATAGATAACTCTCCTGTGCGTTCTCTTTTGAGGCTACATGCTTAGACATACATGCAACACCAAAGCTTTTCGAGTTACAACGTGTTGTTTAGGAAAAACATGATAATTTCGCATGATGCAGGATTTCTTTAAAACGTGGTATTCTGACATATTTTTTCGAGAGAAAAATCTCCTGTGGTTTAACTTTTGAGGCTACATATTTACACATACACACAACACCAAATCTTTTCTAGTTACAACGTGTTGTTTAGGAAATACAAGAACATTTTTACAATGCATTATTTCTTCTCATAAAGTTTAAGTATTTCTAATACGTACGTATTTGTCCTTACTAGGCAACACTGTATTTCCTTATAACGTGGTATTCTTACATATTCTTTCCAGAGAAAACTCTCCTATGTGTTCTCCTTTGAGGCTACACGCTTAGACATACACGGAACACCAAAACTTTTCGAGTTACAACATATTAAGAAAAACAAGATAATTTCGCACAATGCGGGATTTCCTTAAAACGTGGTATTCTGACATATTTTTTTCGAGTGAAAACTCTCCTGTGCATTCTCTTTTTAGGCTACACGCTTAGACATACCTGCAACACCAAATCTTTTCGAGTTACAACGTGTTGTTTAGGAAGTACAAGATAATTTTTTACGATGCATTATTTCTTCTCGTAAAGTTTAAGAATTTCCAATAAGTACGAATTTCTCTTTACTCTACAACACTTTATTTCTTTATAATGTGGTATTCTTACATATTCTTTCGAAAGAAAACTCTCCTGTGCGTTCTCTTTTGAGGCTGCATGCTTAGACAAAAACGCAACACCAAAGCATTTCGAGTTACAATGTTTTGTTTAGGAAAAACAAGATAATATTGCACGATACGGGATTTTCTTAAAACGTGGTATTCTGACATATTTTTTTGAGAGTAAACTCTCCTGGCGTTCTCCTTTGAGGCTACACACTTAGACATACACGCAACACCAAAGCTTTTCGAGTTACAACGTGTTGTTTAGGAAAAACATGATAATTTCGCACAATGCGGGATTTCCTTAAAATGTGATATTCTGACATATTTTTTGAGAGAAAATTCTCCTGTGGGTTCTCTTTTGAGGCTACACACTTAGACATACACACAACACCAAATCTTTTCGAGTTACAACGTGTTGTTTAGGAAATATAAGATAATTTTTTACGATGCATTATTTCTTCTCATAAAGTTTAAGTATTTCTAATACGTACATATTTGTCTTCAATCTGCAACACTGTATTTCCATATATCGGGGTATTCTTACATATTCTTTCGAGAGAAAACTCTCCTGTGCATTCTCTTTTTAGGCTACACGCTTAGACATACCTGCAACACCAAATCTTTTCAAGTTACAACGTGTTGTTTAGGAAGTACAAGATAAATTTTTACAATGCATTATTTCTTCTCGTAAAGTTTAAGAATTACCAATAAGTACGAATTTCTCTTTTCTCTGCAACACTTTATTTCTTTATAATGTGGTATTCTTACATATTCTTTCGAGAGAAAACTCTCCTGTGCGTTCTCTTTTGAGGCTGCATGCTTAGACAAAAACGCAACACCAAAGCATTTCGAGTTACAATGTTTTGTTTAGGAAAAACAAGATAATATTGCACGAATCGGGATTTTCTTAAAACGTGGTATTCTGACATATTTTTTTGAGAGTAAACTCTCCTGGCGTTCTCCTTTGAGGTTACACACTTAGACATACACGCAACACCAAAGCTTTTTGAGTTACAACGTGTTGTTTAGGAAAAACATGATAATTTCGCACAATGCGGGATTTCCTTAAAACGTGGTATTCTGACATATTTTTTGAGAGATAATTCTCCTGTGGGTTCTCTTTTGAGGCTACACACTTAGACATACACACAACACCAAATCTTTTCGAGTTACAACGTGTTGTTTAGGAAATACAAGATTATTTTTTACGATGCATTATTTCTTCTCATAAAGTTTAAGTATTTCTAATACGTACATATTTGTCTTCAATCTGCAACACTGTATTTCCATATATCGGGGTATTCTTACATATTCTTTCGAGAGAAAACTCTCCTGTGCATTCTCTTTTGAGGCTACACACTTAGACATACACGCAACACCCAATATTTTCGAATTACAACGCGTTGTTTAGGAAATACAAGATAATTATGCACCATGCAGGATTTCCTTAAAACGTGGTATTCTGAGATATTTTTCGAGAGAAAACTCTCCTCTGCGTTCTCTTTTGAGGCTACAAGCTTAGACATACACATAACACAAAATCTTTTCGAGTTACAACGTGTTGTTTAGGAATAACCAGATAATTTTGTACGATGCGTTATTTCTTCTCGTAAATTTTTAGTATTTCCAATACATATGTATTTGTCTTTACTCTGCAACACTGTATTTCCTTATAATCTGGTATTCTTAAATATTCTTTCGAGAGAAAACTCTCCTATGCATTCTCTTTTGAGGCTGCACGCTTAGACAAAAATGCAACACCAAAGCTTTTTGAGTTACAAAAAGTTGTTTAGGAAGAAAAAGATAATTTCGCTCGATGCAGGATTTCCTTAAAACGTTGTATCCTGACATATTTATTCGAAAGAAAACAATCCTGTGCGTTCTCCTTTGAGGCTACACGCTGAGACATACAAGCAATACCAAAGCTTTTCGAATTACATGTTGTTTAGGAATAACACAATAATTTCGCACGATGCAGGATTTCCTTAAAACGTGGTATTCTGACATATTTTTTCGAGAGAAAATTCTCCTGTGCGTTGTCTTTTGAGGCTACATGTTTAGACTTACACGCAACACCAAATCTTTTCGAGTTACAAAGAGTTGTTTAGGAAATACAAGATAATTTTGCATGATGCGTTATTTCTTCTCATAAAGTTTAAGTATTTCTAATACGAATATATTTGTTTTAATCTGCAACACTGTATTTCCTTATAACGTGGTTTCTTACATATTCTTTCGAATGAAAACTCTCCTGTGCATTCTCTTTTGAGGCTTCACGCTTAGACATACACGCAACACCAAAGCTTTTCGAGTTACAATGTGTTGTTTAGGAAAAACAACATAATTTCGCACAATGCGGGATTTCCTAAAAACGAGGTATTCTGACATATTTTTCGAGAGAAAACTCTCCTGTGCATTATCTTTTGAGGCTACACACTTAGACATACACGTAACACCAAAGATTTTGGAGTTACAACGTGTTGTTTAGGAAATACAAAATAATTTTGTATGATGCATTATTTCTTCTCATAAAGTTTAAGTATTTCTAATATGTACATATTTGTCTTTACTCTGCAAAACTCTATTTCCTTGTAACGTGGTATTCTTACATATTCTGGTGAGAGAAAACTCTCCTGTGCATTCTCCTTTGAGGCTACACACTTAGACATACACGCAACACCAAAGCTTTTCGAGTTACAACGTGTTGTTTAGGAAAAACAAGATAATTTTGCATGATGCGTTATTTCTTCTCGTAAAGATTAAGTATTTCCAATATGTAAGTATTTGTCTTTACTCTGCAACACTGTATTTCCTTATAACGTGGTATTCGTATGTATTATTTCGAGAGAAAACTCTCCTCTGCCTTCCCTTTTGACACTACAGGCTTAGACATACACGCAACACCAAAGCTTTTCGAGTTACAACGTGTTGTTTAAGAAAAACAAGATAATTTCCACGATGCGGAATTTCCTTAAAACGATGTATTCTGACATATTTTTTCGTGAGAAAACTCTCCTGTGCGTTCTCCTTTGAGGCTACAGGCTGAGAAATACACGCAACACCAAATCTTTTCGAGTTACAATGTGTTGTTTAGAAATAACAAGATAATTTTGCACGATGCATGATTTCCTAAAAACGTGGTAATCTGACATATTTTTTCGAGAGAAAATTCTCCTGTGGGTTCTCTTTTGAGGCTACACGTTTAGACATACACGCAACACCAAATCTTTTCGAGTTACACCGAGTTGTTTAGGAAATACAAGATAATATTGTACGATGTGTTATTTCTTCTCATAAAGTTTAAGTTTTTCTAAAACGTACGTATTTGTCTTTACTATGCAACATTGTATATCCTTATAACGTGGTATTCTTACATTTTCTTTCGAGAGAATACTCTCCTGTGCATTCTCTTTTGAGGCTACACGCTTAGACATACAGGCAACACTAAAGTTTTTTGAGTTACAACGTGTTGTTTAGGAAAAACAAGATAATTTCGCACGATGCGGGATTTATTTAAAACGTGGTCTTCTGACATATTTTTTCGAGAGAAAACTCTCCTGTGCATTCTCTTTTGAGTCTACATGGTTAGAAATACATGCAACACCAAAGCTTTTCGAGTTACATCGTGTTGTTTAGGAAAAACAAGATAATTTCGCACGATGCAGGATTTCCTTAAAACGTGGTATTCTGACATATTTTTTCGACAGAAAACTCTCCTGTGCATTCTCTTTTGAGGCTAATTGCTTAGACATTCAAGCCACAACAAATCTTTTCGAGTTACAACGTGTTGTTTAGGAAATACAAGATAATTTTGCAGGATGCATTATTTCTTCTCGTAAAGTTTAAGTATTTCCAATACGTACGTATTTGTCTTTACTCTGCAACACTGTATTTCCTTATAATGTGGTATTTTTACATATTCGTTTGAGAGAAAACTCTCCTGTGTGTTCTCATTTGAGGCTACACACTTAGACATACACGCAACACCAAAGCTTTTCGAGTTATAACGTGTTGTTTAAAAAAACATGATAATTTCGCAAGATGCGGGATTTCATTAAAACGTGGTGTTCTGACATATTTTTTGAGAGAAAACTCTCCTGTGCGTTCTCTTTTGAGGCTACAAGCTTAGAAATACACACAACACAAAATCTTTTCGACTTGCAACGTGTTGTTTAGGAAAAACAAGATAATTTTGCACGATGCGTTATTTCTTCTCGTAAAGTTTAAGTATTTCCAATATGTACGTATTTGTCTTTACTCTGCAACACTGTATTTCCTTAAAACGTTGTATTCTGACATATTTTTTCCTGAGAAAACTCTCCTGTGCGTTATCTTTTGAGGCTACACGCTGAGATATACAAGCAATACCAAAGCTTTTCGAGTTACAACGTGTTGTTTAGGAATAACAAGATAATTTCGCAGGATGCAGGATTTCCTTAAAACATAGTATTCAGACATAATTTTTCGAGAGAAAATTCTCCTGTGGGTTCACTTTTGAGGCTACACGTTTAGACATACACGCAACACCAAATCTCTATGAGTTACAACGTGTTGTTTAGGAAATACAAGATAATATTGTACGATGCGTTATTTCTTCTCATAAAGTTTAAGTATTTCTAATAAGTACATATTTGTCTTTACTCTGCAACACTGTATTTCCTTATAACGTGGTATTCTTACATTTTCTTTTGAGAGAATACTCTCCAGTGCGTTCCCTTTTGAGGCTACACGCTTAGACATACACGCAACTCCAAAGTTTTTCGTGTTACAATGTGATGTTTAGGAAAAACAAGAGAATTTCGCACGATGCGGGATTTCCTTAAAACATGGTATTCTGACATATTTTTTTGAGAGAAATCTCTCCTGTGCGTTCCCTTTTGAGGCTGCACGCTTAGACAAAAACGCAACACCAAAGCTTTTCGAGTTACAGCAAGTTGTTTAGGAAAAACAAGATAATTTCGTACGATAAGGGATTTTCTTAAAACGTGGTATTCTGACATATTTATTCGATAGATAACTCTCATGTGCGTTCTCTCTTGAGGCTACATGCTTAGACATACACGCAACACCAAAGCTTTTCGAGTTACAACGTGTTGTTTAGGAAAAACATGATAATTTCGCATGATGCAGGATTTCTTTAAAACGTAGTATACTGACATATTTTTTCGAGAGAAAATTCTCCTGTGGTTTAACTTTTGAGGCTACATATTTACACAAACACACAAAACCAAATATTTTCGAGTTACAAAGTGTTTTGTAGGAAATACAAGATAATTTTTTATGATGCGTTATTTCTTCTCGTAAAGTTTAAGTATTTCTAATACGTACATATTTGTCTTTGCTCTGCAACACTGTATTTCCTTATAACGTGGTATTCTTACATATTCTTTCGATAGAAAACTCTCCTGTGCGTTCTCTTTTGAAGCTACACGCTTAGACATACTCGCAACACCAAAGCTTGTTGAGTTACAACATGTTGCTTAGAAAAAACTAGATAATTTTGCATGAAGCGTTGTTTTTTCTTGTAAAGTTTAAGTATTTCTAATACGTACATATTTGTCTTTACTCTGCAAAACTGTATTTCTTTATAATTTGGTATTCTTACATATTCTTGTGAAAGAAAACTCTCCTGTGCAATCTCTTTTTAGGCTACATACTTAAACGTACATGCAACAACACCAAAGCTTTTCAAGTTAAAACATGTTGTTTAGGAAAAACAGCATAATTTCGCACGATACAGGATTTCCTTAAATCGTGGTATTCTGAGATATTTTTTTTTTGAGAGAAAACTCTCCTGTCCATTCTCTTTTGAGGCTACATGTTTAGACATACATGCAACACCAAATCGTTTCGAGTCACAACGTGTTGTTTAGGAAAAACAAGATAATTTTACACGATGCTTTATTTCTTCTCGTAAAGTTTAAGTATTTCTAAAAGGTAAGTATTTGTCTTTACCCTTGCAACACTGTATTTCCTTATAACGTGGTATTCTTACATATTCTTTTGAGAGAAAACTCTCCTGTGCGTTCTCTTTTGAGGCTGCACGCTTAGACAAAAATGCAACACCAAAGCTTTTCGAGTTACAACAAGTTGTTTAGGAAAAAAAAAAGATAATTTCGCACGATGCAGGATTTCCTTAAAACGTGGAATTCTAGCATATTTTTTCCAGAGAAAACTCTCTTGTGCGTTCTCTTTTGAGGCTACATGCTGAGACATACAAGCAACACCAAAGCTTATTGTGTTACAACGTGTTGTTTAGGAAAAACAAGATAATTTTGCACGATGCAGGATTTCCTGAAAACGTGTTATTCTGACATATTTTTCGAGAGAAAATTCTCCTGTGGGTTCTCTTTTGAGGCTACACGTTTAGACATACATGCAACACCAAGTCTTTTCGAGTTACAACATGCTGTTTAGGAAATACAAGATAATTTTGTTCGATGCATTATTTCTTCTCATAAAGTTTAAGTATTTCTAATATGTACGTATTTGTCTTTACTCTGCAACACTGTATTTCCTTTAATGAGGTATTCTTACATATTCTTTCGAATGAAAACTAATTCGACATACACGTAATGCAAAATCTTTTCGAGTTACAACGTGTTGATTAGGAAAAACAAGATAATTTTGCACGATGCGTTATTTCTTCTCGTAACGTTTAAGTATTTCCAATATGTACGTATTTGCCTTTAATCTGCAACACTGTATTTCCTTATAACATGGTATTCTTACATATTCTTTTGAGAGAAAACTGTCCTGTGCGCTCTCGTTTGAGGCTGCACGCTTAGACAAAAACGCAAAACCAAAGCTTTTCGTCTTAAAACAAGTTGTTTAGAAAAAATGATAATTTCGCACGATGCAAGATTTCCTTAAAACGTGGTATTCTGACATATTTTTTCGAGAGAAAACTCTCCTGTGTGTTCTGCTTTGAGGCTACACGCTTAGACATACACGCCACATCAAATCTTTTCCAGTTTTAACGTGATGTGTAGGAAGAACTAGATAATTTTGTACGATGCGTTATTTCTTCTCATAAAGTTTAAGTATTTCTAATACATACGTATTTGTCTTTACTCTGCAACACTGTATTTACTTATACCGTGGTATTCTTACATATTCTTTCGAGAGAAAACTCTCCTGTGTGTTCTCTTTTGAGGCTACACCCTTAGACATACACGCAACACCAAAGCTTTTCAAGTTACATCCTGTTGTTTAGGAAAAACAAGATAATATCGCACGATGAGGGATTTCCTTAAAACGTGGTATTCTGACATATTTTTTCGAGAGAAAACTCTCCTGTGCATTCTCTTTTGAGACTACCAGCTTAGACATACACATAACACAAAATCTTTTCGAGTTACAACGTGTTGTTTAGGAAAAACAAGATAATATTGCACGATGCATTATTTCTTCTCGTAAGTTTAAGTATTTCCAATATGTACGTATTTGTCTTTAATCTGCAACACTGTATTTCCTTATAACGTGGTATTCTTACATATTGTTTTGAGATAAAACTGTCCTGTGTGTTCTCTTTTGAGGCTACATTCTGAGACATAGAAGCTACACCAAAGCTTTTCGAGTTACAACGTGTTGTTTAGGAAATACAAGATAATTTCGCACGATGCAGGGTTTCCTTAAAACGTGGTATTCTGACATATTTTTTTCGAGAGAAAATTCTCCTGTGCATTCTCTTTTGAGGCTACAAGCTTAGACATACATGCAACACAAAATCTTTTCGAGTTACAACGTGTTGTTTAGGAGAAACTAGATAATTTTGCACGATGCGTTATTTCTTCTTGTAATGTTGAAGTATTTCCAATACGTACATATTTGTCTTTACTCTGCAACACTGTATTTCCTTATAATATGGTATTCTTACATATTCTTTCGGGAGAAAACTCTCCTGTGCGTTTTCTTTTGAGGATAAACGCTTAGACATACATGCAACACCAAAGCTTTTCGAGTTACGTGTTGTTTAAGAAAAACAAGATAATTTCGCACTATGCGGGAGTTCCTTAATATGTGGTATTCTGACATATTTTTTTCGAGAGAAAACTCTCCTTTGCGTTCTCTTTTAAGGCTACATGCGTAGACATACATGCAACACCAAATCTTTTCGAGTTACAACGTGTTGTTTAGGAAATACAAGATAATTTTGTACGATGCTTTATTTCTTCTCTTAATGTTTAAGTATTTCTAATATGGACGTATTTGTCTTTACTCTGCAACACTGTATTTCCTTTAACGTGATATTCTAACATATTCTTTCGAGAGAAAACTCTCCTGTGCGTTCTCCTTTGAGGCTACATGCTTAAACATAAACGCCACACCAAATCTTTTCCTGTTTCAACGTGTTGTTTAGGAAATGCTAGATAATTTTTTACGATGTGTTATTTCTTCTCGTAAAGTTTATGTATTTCTAATATGTACGTATTTGTCTTCACTCTGCAAAACTATTTCCTTGTAACGTGGTATTCTTACATGTTCTTGCAAGAGAAAACTCTCCTGTGCATTCTATTTTGAGGCTAAACACTTAGACATACACACAACACCAAAGCTTTTCGAGTTATACCATGTTGTTTAGGAAAAACAAGATAATTTCGCACGATGCAGGAGTTCCTTAAAACGTGGTGTTCTGACATATTTTTTCGAGAGAAAACTCTCCTATGCGTTCTCTTTTGAGGCTACACGCCTAGACATACACCCCACACCAAATCTTTTCGAGTTACAACGTGTTGTTTAGGAATTACAAGATAATTTTGTACGATGCTTTATTTCTTCTCTTAATGTTTAAGTATTTCTAATATGGACGTATTTGTCTTTACTCTGCAACACTGTATTTACTTATAACATGGTATTCTTATATATTATTTTGAGAGAAACCTCTCCTGTGCATTCACTTTTAGGGATAAACGCTTAGACATACACGCAACACCAAAGCTTTCGAGTTACAACGTGTTGTTTAAGAAAAACAGATAATTTCGCACTATGCGGGATTTCCTTAATACGTGGTATTCTGACATATTTTTTTCGAGAGAAAACTCTCCTTTGCGTTCTCTTTTAAGGCTACATGCGTAGACATACACGCAAAACAACATCTTTTCGAGTTACAACGTGTTGTTTAGGAAATACAGGATAATTTTGTACGATGCTTTATTTCTTCTCTTAATGTTTAAGTATTTCTAATATGGACGTATTTGTCTTTACTCTGCAACACTGTATTTCCTTGTAACGTGGTATTCTAACATATTCTTTTGAGAGAAAACTCTCCTGTGCATTCCCTTTGGAGGCTACACGCTTAGACATACATGCCACACCAAATCTTTTCCAGTTTCAACGTGTTGTTTAGGACATGCTAGATAATTTTTTACGATGCGTTATTTCTTCTCGTAAAGTTTATGTATTTCTAATATGTACGTATTTGTCTTCACTCTGCAAAACTGTATTTCCTTGTAACGTGGTATTCTTACATGTTCTTGCAAGAGAAAACTCTCCTGTGCATTCTATTTTGAGGCTAAACACTTAGACATACACGCAACACCAAAGATTTTCGTGTTACAACATGTTGTTTAGGAAAAACAAGATAATTACCCAGGATGCAGGATTTCCTTAAAAGGTGGTATTCTGACATATTTTTTCGAGAGAAAATTCTCCTGTGGGTTCTCTTTTGAGGCTACACGTTTAGACATACACGCAACACCAAATCTTTTCGAGTTAAAATGTGTTGTTTAGGAAATACAAGTTAATTTTGTACGATGCGTTATTTCTTCACGTAAAGTTTAGGTATTTCTGGTACATACGTATTTGTCTTTACTCTGCAACACTGTATTTACTTATAACATGGTATTCTTATATATTCTTTCAAGAGAAACCTCTCCAGTGCGTTCTCTTTTGAGGCTAAACGCTTAGACATACATGCAACACCAAAGCTTTTCGAGTTAAAATGGGTTGTTTCAGAGAAACAGGATAATTTAGCACGATGCTGGATTTCCTTGATACGTGGTATTCTGACATATTTTTTCGAGAGAAAACTCTCCTGTGCATTCTCTTTTGAGACTCCCAGCTTAGACATACACGTAACACAAAATCTTTTCGAGTTACAACGTGTTGTTTAAGAAAAACAAGATAATTTCGCACGATGCATGAGTTCCTTAAAACGTGGTATTCTGACATATTTTTTCGAGAGAAAACTCTCCTGTGCGTTCTCATTTGAGGCTACACGCCTAGAAATACACCCCACACCAAATCTTTTCGAGTTACAACGTGTTGTTTAGGAATTACAAGATAATTTTTTACGATACTTTATTTCTTCTCTTAATGTTTAAGTATTTCTAATATGGACGTATTTGTCTTTACTCTGCAACACTGTATTGCCTTGTAACGTGGTATTCTAACATATTCTTTCGAGAGAAAACTCTCCTGTGTGTTCTCTTTTGAGGCTACATGCTTAGACATACACGCCACACCAAATCTTTTCCAGTTTCAACGTGTTGTTTAGGAAATGCTAGATAATTTTTTATGATGCGTTATTTCTTTACGTAAAGTTTATGTATTTCTAATTGTCTTCACTCTGAAAAACTGTATTTCCTTGTAATGTGGTATTCTTACATGTTCTTGCAAGAGAAAACTCTCCTGTGCATTCTATTTTGAGGCTAAACACTTAGACATACACACAACACCAAAGCTTTTCGAGTTATAACATGTTGTTTAGGAAAAACAAGATAATTTCGCAGGATGCAGGATTTCCTTAAAATGTGGTATTCTGACATATTTTTTCGAGAGAAAATTCTCCTGTGGGTTCTCTTTTGAGGCTACACGTTTAGACATACAGGCAACACCAAATCTTTTCGAGTTACAACGTCTTGTTTAGGAAATACAAGTTAATTTTGTACGATGTGTTATTTCTTCTCGTAAAGTTTAGGTATTTGTAGTACATACTCTGCAACACTGTATTTACTTATAACATGGTATTCTTATATATTCTTTCGAGAGAAACCTCTCCTGTGCATTCTCTTTTCAGGATAAATGCTTAGACATACATGCAACCCAAAGCTTTTCGAGTTACAACGTGTTGTTTAAGAAAAGCCAGATAATTTCGAACGATGCGGGATTTCCTTAATACGTGGTATTCTGACATATTTTTTTCAAGAGAAAACTCTCCTTTGCGTTCTCTTTTAAGGCTACATTCATAGACATTCACGCAACACCAAATCTTTTGGAGTTACAACGTGTTGTTTAGTAAATACAAGATAATTTTGTATGATGCTTTATTTCTTCTCTTAATGTTTAAGTATTTCTAATATGGACGTATTTGTCTTTACTCTGCAACACTGTATTTCCTTGTAACGTGGTATTCTAACATATTCTTTCGAAAGAAAACTCTCCTGTGCGTTCTTTTTTGAGGCTACACACTTAGACATACATGCCACACCAAATCTTTTCCAGTTTCAACGTGTTGTTTAGGAAATGCTAGATAATTTTTTACGATGCGTTATTTCTTCTCGTAAAGTTTATGTATTTCTAATATGTAAGTATTTGTCTTCACTCTGCAAAACTGTATTTCCTTATAACGTGGTATTCTTACATGTTCTTGCAAGAGAAAACTCTCCTGTGCATTCTATTTTGAGGCTAAACACTTAGACATATATGCAACACCAAAGATTTTTGAGTTACAACATGTTGTTTAGGAAAAACAAGATAATTTCGCAGGATGCAGGATTTCCTTAAAACGTGGTATTCTGACATATTTTTTCGAGAGAAAATTCTCCTGTGGGTTCTCTTTTGAGGCTACACGTTTAGACATACACGCAACACCAAATCTTTTCGAGTTACAATGTGTTGTTTAGGAAATACAAGTTAATTTTTACGATGCGTTATTTCTTCTCGTAAAGTTTAGGTATTTCTGGTACATACGTATTTGTCTTCACTCTGCAACACTGTATTTACTTATAACATGGTATTCTTATATATTCTTTCAAGAGAAACCTCTCCTGTGTGTTCTCTTTTGAGGCTAAACGCTTAGACATACATGCAACATCAAAGTTTTTCGAGTTAAAACGTGTTATTTCAGAAAAACAATATAATTTCGCACGATGCTAGATTTCCTTGATACGTGGTATTCTGACATATTTTTTCGAGAGAAAACTCGCCTGTGCATTCTCTTTTGAGACTCCCAGCTTAGACATACACGAAACACAAAATCTTTTCGAGTTACAACGTGTTGTTTAAGAAAAACAAGATAATTTCGCACTATGCGTGAGTTCCTTAAAACGTGGTATTCTGACATATTTTTTCGAGAGAAAACTCTCCTGTGCATTCTCATTTGAGGCTACACGCCTAGACATACACCCCACACCAAATCTTTTCGAGTTACAACGTGTTGTTTAGGAAATACAAGATAATTTTGTACGATGTTTATTTCTTCTCTTAATGTTTAAGTATTTCTAATATGGACGTATTTGTCTTTACTCTGCAACACTGTATTTCCTTGTAACGTGGGATTCTAACATATTCTTTCGAGAGAAAACTCTCCTGTGTGTTCTCTTTTGAGGCTACACGCTTAGACATACACGCCACACCAAATCTTTTCCAGTATCAACGTGTTGTTTAGGAAATGCTAGATAATTTTTTACAATGCGTTATTTCTTCTCGTAAAGTTTATGTATTTCTAATATGTACGCATTTGTCTTCACTCTGCAAAACTGTATTTCCTTGTAACGTGGTATTCTTACATGTTCTTGCAAGAGAAAACTCTCCTGTGCATTCTATTTTGAGGCTAAACACTTAGACATACACGCAACACCAAAGATTTTTGAGTTACAACATGTTGTTTAGGAAAAACAAGATAATTTCACAGGATGCAATATTTCCTTAAAACGTGGTATTCTGACATATTTTTTCGAGAGAAAATTCTACTGTGGGTTCTCTTTTGAGGCTACTCGTTTAGACATACACGCAACACCAAATATTTTCGAGTTACAACGTGTTGTTTAAGAAAAACAAGATAATTTCGCACGATGCAGGAGTTCCTTAAAACGTGGTGTTCTGACATATTTTTTCGAGAGAAAACTCTCCTATGCGTTCTCTTTTGAGGCTACACGCCTAGACATACACCCCACACCAAATCTTTTCGAGTTACAACGTGTTGTTTAGGAATTACAAGATAATTTTGTACGATGCTTTATTTCTTCTCTTAATGTTTAAGTATTTCTAATATGGACGTATTTGTCTTTACTCTGCAACACTGTATTTCCTTGTAACGTGGTATTCTAACATATTCTTTCGAGAGAAAACTCTCCTGTGCGTTCTCTTTGGAGGCTACACGCTTAGACATACATGCCACACCAAATCTTTTCCAGTTTCAACGTGTTGTTTAGGAAATGCTAGATAATTTTTTACGATGCGTTATTTCTTCTCGTAAAGTTTAGGTATTTCTAATATGTACGTATTTGTCTTCACTCTGCAAAACTGTATTTCCTTGTAACGTGGTATTCTTACATGTTCTTGCAAGAGAAAACTCTCCTGTGCATTCTATTTTGAGGCTAAACACTTAGACATACACGCAAAACCAAAGCTTTTCGAGTTATAACATGTTGTTTAGGAAAAACAAGATAATTTCGCAGGATGCAGGATTTCCTTAAAACGTGGTATACTGACATATTTTTTGAGAGAAAATTCTCCTGTGGGTTCTCTTTTGAGGCTACACGTTTAGACATACACGCAACACCAAATCTTTTCGAGTTACAACGTGTTGTTTAGGAAATACAAGTTAATTTTGTACGATGCATTATTTCTTCTCATAAAGTTTAGGTATTTCTAGTACATACGTATTTGTCTTTACTCTGCAACACTGTATTCACTTATAACATGGTATTCTTATATATTCTTTCGAGAGAAACCTCTCCTGTGCATTCTCTTTTGAGGGTAAACGCTTAGACATACACGCAACACCAAAGCTTTTCGAGTTACAACGTGTTGTTTAAGAAAAACAAGATAATATTGCACGGTGCAGGATTTCCTTAATACGTGGTTTTCTGATGTATTTTTTTCGAGAGAAAACTCTCCTTTGCGTTCTCTTTTGAGGCTACATGCGTAGACATACATGTAACACCAAATCTTTTCGAGTTACACCGTGTTGTTTAGGAAATACAAGATAATTTTGTACGATGCTTTATTTCTTCTCTTAATGTTTAAGTATTTCTAATATGGACGTATTTGTCTTTACTCTGCAACACTGTATTTCCTTGTAACGTGGTATTCTAACATATTTTTTCGAGAGAAAACTCTCCTGTGCGTTCTCTTTTGAGGCTGCATGCTTAGACATACACGCCACACCAAATCTTTTCCAGTTTCATCGTGTTGTTTAGGAAATGCTAGATAATTTTTTATGATGCGTTATTTCTTCTCGTAAAGTTTATGTGTTTCTAGTATGTACGTATTTGTCTTCACTCTGCAAAACTGTATTTCCTTGTAGTGTGGTATTCTTACATGTTCTTGCAAGAGAAAACTCTCCTGTGCATTCTATTTTGAGGCTAAACACTTAGACATACACGCAACACCAAAGATTTTCGAGTTATACCATGTTGTTTAGGAAAAACAAGATAATTTCGCAGGATGCAGGATTTCCTTAAAACGTGGTATTCTGACATATTTTTTGAGAGAAAATTCTACTGTGGGTTCTCTTTTGAGGCTACACTTTTAGACATACACGCAACCCCAAATCTTTTCGAGTTACAACGTGTTGTTTAGGAAATACAAGTTAATTTTGTACGATGCGTTATTTCTTCTAGTAAAGTTTAGGTATTTCTGGTACATACGTATTTGTCTTTACTCTGCAACACTGTATTTACTTATAACAGGGTATTCTTATATATTCTTTCAAGAGAAACCTCTCCTGTGCGTTCTCTTTTGAGGCTAAACGCGTAGACATACATGCAACACCAAAGCTTTACGAGTTAAAGTGTGTTGTTTCAGAAAACCAAAATAATTTCGCACGATGCGGGATTTCCTTAATACGTGGTATTCTGACATATCTTTTCAAGAGAAAACTCTCCTGTGCATTCTCTTTTGAGACTCCCAGCTTAGACATACACGTAAAACAAAATCTTTTCGAGTTACAACGTGTTGTTTAAGAAAAACAAGATAATTTCGCACGATGCGAGATTTCCTTATTACGTGGTATTCTGACATATTTTTTTCGAGAGAAAACTCTCCTTTCCGTTCTCTTTTAAGGCTACATGCGTAGACATAAACACAACACCAAATATTTTGAGTTACAACGTGTTATTTAGGAAATACAAGATAATTTTGTACGATGCTTTATTTCTTCTCTTAATGTTTAAGTATTTCTAATATGGACTTATTTGTCTTTACTCTGCAACACTGTATTTCCTTGTAACATGGTATTCTAACATATTCTTTCGAGAGAGAACTCTCCTGTGTGTTCTCTTTTGAGGCTACACGCTTAGATATACACGCCACACCAAATCTTTTCCAGTTTCAACGTGTTGTTTAGGAAATGCTAGATAATTTTTTACGATGCGTTATTTCTTCTCATAAAGTGTATGTATTTCTACTATGTACTTATTTGTCTTCCCTCTGCAAAACTGTATTTCCTTGTAACGTGGTATTATTACATATTCTTGCAAGAGAAAACTCTCCTCTGAATTCTATTTTGAGGCTACACACTTAGACATACACGCAACACCAAAGCTTTTCGAGTTACAACATGTTGTTTAGGAAAAACAAGATAATTTCTCAGGATGCAAGAATTCCTTAAAACGTGGTATTCTGACATATATTTTCGAGAGAAAATTCTCCTGTGGGTTCTCTTTTGAGGTTACACGTTCAGACATAGACGCAACACCAAATCTTTCGAGTTACAACCTGTTGTTTATGAAATACAAGTTAATTTTGTATGATGTGTTATTTCTTCTCGTAAAGTTTAGGTATTTCTAGTACATACGTATTTGTCTTTACTCTGCAACACTGTATTTACTTATAACATGGTATTCTTATATATTCTTTCGAGAGAAACCTCTCCTGTGCATTCTCTTTTCAGGATAAATGCTTAGACATACACGCAACACCAAAGCTTTTCGAGTTACAACGTGTTGTTTAAGAAAAACAAGATAATTTCGCACGATGCGGGATTTCCTTAATACGTGGTATTCTGATATATTTTTTTTGAGAGAAAACTCTCCTTTGCGTTCTCTTTTGAGGCTACATGCGTAGACATACATGCAACACCAAATCTTTTCGAGTTGCACCGTGTTGTTTAGGAAATACAAGATAATTTTGTACAATGCTTTATTTCTTCTCTTAATGTTTAAGTATTTCTAATATGGACGTATTTGTCTTTACTCTGCAACACTGTATTTCCTTGTAACGTGGTATTCTAACATATTCTTTCGAGAGAAAACTCTCCTGTGCGTTCTCTTTTGAGGCTACACGCCTAGACATACACGCCACACCAAATCTTTTCCAGTTTCAACGTGTTGCTTAGGAAATGCTAGATAATTTTTTACGATGCGTCATTTCTTCTCGTAAAGTTTATGTATTTCTAATATGTACGTATTTGTCTTCACTCTGCAAAACTGTATTTCCTTGTAACGTGGTATTCTTACATGTTCTTGCAAGAGAAAACTCTCCTGTGCATTCTATTTTGAGGCTAAACACTTAGACATACACGCAACACCAACGATTTTCGAGTTATAACATGTTGTTTAGGAAAAACAAGATAATTTCGCAAGATGCAGGATTTCCTTATAACGTGGTATTCTGACATATTTTTTCGAGAGAAAATTCTCCTGTGGGTTCTCTTTTGAGGCTACACGTTTAGACATACACGCAACACCAAATCTTTTCGAGTTACAACGTGTTGTTTAGGAAATACAAGTTAATTTTGTACGATGCGTTATTTCTTCTCGTAAAGTTTAGGTATTTCTAGTACATACGTATTTGTCTTTACTCTGCAACACTGTATTTACTTATAACATGGTATTCTTGTATATTCTTTCGAGAGAAACCTCTCCTGTGCGTTCTCTTTTGAGGCTAAACACTTAGACATACACGTAACACAAAAGCTTTTCGAGTTACAACTTGTTGTTTAAGAAAAACAAGATAATTTCGCACGATGCGGGATTTCCTTAATATGTGGTATTCTGACATATTTTTTCAAGAGAAAACTCTCCTGTGCATTCTCTTTTGAGACTCCCAGCTTAGACATACACATAACGCAAATTCTTTTCGAGTTAAAATGTGTTGATTAAGAAAAACAAGATAATTTCACACGATGCGGGATTTCCTTAATAGGTGGTATTCTGACATAGTTTTTTCGAGAGAAAACTCTCCTTTGCGTTCTCTTTTAAGGCTACATGCGTAGACATACACGCAACACCAAATCTTTTCAAGTTACAACATGTTGTTTAGGAAATACAAGATAATTTTTTACGATGCTTTATTTCTTCTCGTAAAGTTTAAGTATTTCCAATACGTACGTATTTGTCTTAACTCTGCAACACTGTATTTCGAAAAAATATGTCAGAATACCACCTTGTAAGGAAATCCTGCATCCTGGGAAATTATCTTGTTTTTCCTAAACAACATGTTGTAACACGAAAATCTTTGGTGTTGCGTGTATGTCTAAGTGTTTATCCTCAAAATAGAATGCACAGGAGAGTTTTCTCTTGCAAGAACATGTAAGAATACCACGTTACAAGGAAATACAGTTTTGCAGAGTGAAGACAAATACGTACATATTAGAAATACATAAACTTTACGAGAAGAAATAACGCATCGTAAAAAATTATCTAGCATATCCTAAACAACACGTTGAAACTGGAAAAGATTTGGTGTGGCATGTATGTCTAAGCGTGTAGCCTCAAAAGAGAACACACAGGAGAGTTTTCTCTCAAAAGAATATGTTAGAATCCCACGTTACAAGGAAATACAGTGTTGCAGAGTAAAGACAAATACGTCCATATTACAAATACTTAAACATTAAGAGAAGAAATAAAGCATCGTACAAAATTATCCTGTATTTCCTAAAGAACACGTTGTAACTCGAAAAGATTTTGTTTTGCGTGTATGTCTACGCATGTAGCCTGAAAAGAGAACGCAAAGGAGAGTTTTCTCTCGAAAAAATATGTCAGAATACCACGTATTAAGGAAATCCTGCATAGTGCGAAATTATCTGTTTTTCTTAAACAACACGTTGTAACTCGAAAGCTTTGGTGTTGCGTGTATGTCTAAGCGTTTATCCCTAAAAGTGAATGCACAGGAGAGGTTTCTCTCGAAATAATATATAAGAATACCATGTTATAAGTAAATAGAGTGTTGCAGAGTAAAGACAAATACGTATGTATTAGAAATACCTAAACTTTACGTGAAGAAATAACGCATCGTACAAAATTAACTTGTATTTCCTAAACAACACGTTGAAACTCGAAAAGATTTGGTGTTGCGTGTATGCCTAAACGTGTAGCCTCAAAAGAGAACCCACAGGAGAATTTTCTCTCGAAAAAATATGTCAGAATACCACGTTTTAAGGAAATCCTGCATCCTGCGAAATTATCTTGTTTTTCCTAAACAACATGGTATAACTCGAAAAGCTTTGGTGTTGCGTGTATGTCTAAGTGTTTAGCCTCAAAATAGAATGCACAGGAGAGTTTTCTCTTGCAAGAACATGTAAGAATACAACGTTACAAGGAAATAGTTTTGCAGAGTGAAGACAAATACGTACATATTAGAAATACATAAACTTTACGAGAAGAAACAACGCATTGTAAAAAATTATCTAGCATTTCCTAAACAACACATTGAAACTGGAAAAGATTTGGTGTGGCGTTTATGTTTAAGCATGTAGCCTCAAATGAGAACGCACAGGAGAGTTTTCTCTCGAAAGAATATGTTAGAATACCACGTTAAAGGAAATACAGTGTTGCAGAGTAAAGACAAATACGTCCATATTAGAAATACTTAAACATTAAGAGAAGAAATAAAGCATCGTACAAAATTATCTTGTATTTCCTAAACAACACGTTGTAACTCGAAAAGATTTGGTATTGCATGTATGTCTACGCATGTAGCCTTAAAAGAGAACGCAAAGGAGAGTTTTCTCTCGAAAAAAATATGTCAGAATACCACGTATTAAGGAACTCCCGCATAGTGCGAAATTATCTTGTTTTTCTTAAACAACACGTAACTCGAAAAGCTTTGGTGTTGCGTGTATGTCTAAGCGTTTATCCTCAAAAGAAAACGCACAGGAGAGTTTTCTCCCGAAAGAATATTTAAGAATACCATATTATAAGGAAATACAGTGTTGCAGAGTAAAGACAAATATGTACGTATTGGAAATACTTCAACATTACAAGAAGAAATAACGCATCGTGCAAAATTATCTAGTTTCTCCTAAACAACACGTTGTAACTCGAAAAGATTTTGTGTTGCATGTATGTCTAAGCTTGTAGCCTCAAAAGAGAATGCACAGGAGAGTTTTCTCTCGAAAAAATATGTCAGAATACCACGTTTTAAGGAAATCCTGCATCGTGCGAAATTATCTTGTATTTCCTAAACAACACGTTGTAACTCGAAAAGCTTTGGTGTAGCTTCTATGTCTCAGAATGTAGCCTCAAAAGAGAACACACAGGACAGTTTTATCTCAAAACAATATGTAAGAATACCACGTTATAAGGAAATACAGTGTTGCAGATTAAAGACAAATACGTACATATTGGAAATACTTAAACTTTACGAGAAGAAATAACGCATCATGCAAAATTATCTTGTTTTTCCTAAACAAAACGTTGTAACTCGAAAAGATTTTGTGTTGTGTGTATGTCTAATCTTGTAGCCTCAAAAGACAATGCACAGGAGAGTTTTCTCTCAAAAAAATATGTCAGAATACCACGTTTTAAGGAAATCCCGCATTGTGCGAAATTATCTTGTTTTTCTTAAACAACACGTTGTAACTCGAAAAGCTTTGGTGTTGCGTGTATGTCTAAGTGTGTAGCCTCAAAAGAGAACACACAAGAGAGTTTTTTCTCTAAAGAATATGTAAGAATACCACGTTACAAGGAAATACAGTGTTGCAGAGTAAAGACAAATACGTCCATATTAGAAATATTTAAACTTTATGAGAAAAAATAACTCATCGTACAAAATTATCTTGTATTTCCTAAACAACACGTTGGAACTCGAAAAGATTTGGTGTGGCGTGTATGTCTAAGCGTGTAGCATCAAAAGAGAATGCACAGCAGAGTTTTCACTCAAAAAAATATGTCAGAATACCACGTTTAAAGCAAATCCCGCATAGTGCAAAAATTATCTTGTATTTCCTAAACAACACGTTGTAATTCGAAAATATTGGGTGCTGCGTGTATGTCTCAGTGTGTAGCCTCAAAAGAGAATGCACAGGAGAGTTTTCTCTCGAAAGAATATGGAAGAATACCGCGTTATAAGGAAATACAGTGTTGGAGATTAAAGACAAATATGTACGTATTAGAAATACTTAAACCTTACGAGAAGAAATAATGCATCGGAAAAAATTATCTTGTATTTCCTAAACAACACGTTGTAACTCGAAAAGATTTGGTGTTGTGTGTATGTCTAAATGTGTAGCCTCAAAAGAGAACCCACAGGAGAATTTTCTCTGGAAAAATATGTCAGAATACCATGTTTTAAGGAAATACTGCATCGTGCGAAATATCTAGTTTTTCCTAAACAACACGTTGTAACTCGAAAAGCTTTGGTGTGGCTTGTATGTCTCAGCGTGTTGCCTCAAAAGAGATCGCACAGGAGAGTTTTGCTCGAAAAAATATGTCAGAATACAACGTTTTAAGGAAATCCTGCGTCGTGAGAAATTATCTTTTTTTTCCTAACCAACTTGTTGTAACTCGAAAAGCTTTGGTGTTGCGTTTTTGTCTAAGCGTGCAGCCTCAAAAGAGAACGCACAGGAGAGATTTCTTTCGAAAGAATATGTAAGTATCCGACGTTATAAGTAAATACAATGTTGTAGAGTAAAGCACATATGTACTTAATTGAAATACTTAAACTTTACGAGAAGAAATAACGCATCGTGCAAAATTATCTTCTTTTTTTCTAAACAACACGTTGTAACTCAAAAGGATTTGGTGTTGTGTGTATGTCAAAATGTGTAGCCTCAAAAAAGAACGCACAGGAGAGTTTTCTCTCGAAAAAATATTTCAGAATAGCACGTTTTAAGGAAATCCCGCATCGTGCGAAATTATCTTGTTTTTCTTAAACAAGACATTGTAACTTGAATAGCTATGGTGTTGCGTGTATGTCAAAGCATGGAGCCTCAAAAGGGAATGCACAGGAGAGTTTTCGCTCGAATGAATATGTAAGAATATGACGTTATAAGGAAATACAGTGTTGCAGAATAAAGACAAATACGTACATATTGGAAATACTTAAACTTTACGAGAAGAAATAATGCATCGTGCAAAATTATCTTGTTTTTCCTAAACAACACGTTGTAACTTGAAAAGATTTTGTGTTGTGTGTATGTCTAAGCTTGTAACCTCAAAAGACAATGCACAGGAGATTTTTCTCTCAAAAAATATGTCAGAATACCACGTTTTAAGGAAATCCCGCATCGTGCGAAATTATCTTGTTTTTCTTAAACAACCCGTTGTAATTCGAAATGCTTTGGTGTTGCGTGTATGTCTAAGTGTGTAGCCTCAAAGAGAACACACAAGAGAGTTTTCTCTCTAAAGAATATGTAAGAATACCACGTTACAAGGAAATACAGTGTTGCAGAGTAAAGACAAATACGTACATATTAGAAAAACTTAAACTTTACCAGAAAAAATAACTCATCGTACAAAATTATCTTGTATTTCCTAAACAACGCGTTGGAACTCGAAAAGATTTGGTGTGGCGTGTATGTCTAAGCAAGTAGCCTCAAAGGAGAATGCACAGGAGATTTTTACTCGAAAAATATGTCAGAATACCACGTTTTAAGGAAATCCCGCATAGTGCAAAATTTTCTTGTATTTAATAAACAGCACATTGTAATTCGAAAATATTGGGTGTTGCGTGTATGTCTCAGTGTGTAGTCTCAAAAGAGAACGCAAAGGAGAGTTTTCTCTCGAAAGAATATGTAAGAATACCTCCTTATAAGGAAATACAGTGTTGGAGATTAAAGACAAATACGTACGTATTAGAAATAGTTAAACCTTACGAGAAGAAATAATGCATCGTAAAAAATTATCTTGTATTTCCTAAACAACACGTTGTAATTCAAAAAGATTTGGTGTTGTGTGTATGTCTAAATCTGTAGCCTCAAAAGAGAACCCACAGGAGAATTTTCTCAGGAAAAATATGTCAGAATTCCACGTTATAAGGAAATACTGCATCATCATGCGAAATATCTTGTTTTTCCTAAACAACACGTTGTAATTTGAAAAGCTTTGGTGTTGCTTGTATGTCTCAGCGTGTAGCCTCAAAAGAGATCGCACAGGAGAGTTTTCGCCTGAAAAAATATGTCAGAATACAACGTTTTAAGGAAATCCTGCATCGTGTGAAATTATCTTTTTTTTCCTAACCAACTTGTTGTAACTCGAAAAGCATTGGTGTTGCGTTTTTGTCTAAGCGTGCAGCCTCAAAAGAGAACGCACAGGACAGATTTCTCTTGAAAGAATATGTAAGTATACAACGTTATAAGTAAATACAATGTTGTAGAGTAAAGACACATATGTACATATTGGAAATACTTAAACTTTACGACAAGAATTAACTCATCGTGCAAAATTATCGCGTTTTTCCTAAACAACACGTTGTAACTCGAAAACATTATGTTTTGTGTGTATGTCTAAGCTTGTAGCCTCAAAAGGGAATGCACATGAGAGTATTCTCTCAAAAAATTATGTAGGAATACCACGTTTTAAGGAAATCCCGCATCGTGCGAAATTATCTTTTTTTTCCTAAACAACACGTAGTAACTCGAAAGGATTTTGTGTTGTGTGTATGTCTAAGCTTGAAGCCTCAAAAGAAAACGCACAGGAGAGTTTTCTCTCAAAAAAATATGTCAGAATACCACGTTTTAAGGAAATCCCGCATTGTGCGAAATTATCTTGTTTTTCTAAAACAACACGTTGTAACTCGAAAAGCTTTGGTGTTGCGTGTATGTCAAAGTGTGTAGCCTCAAAAGAGAACACACAAGAGAGTTTTCTCTCTAAAGAATATGTAAGAATACCACGTTACAAGGAAATACAGTGTTGCAGAGTAAAGACAAATACGTACATATTAGAAATATTTAAACATTACGAGAAAAAATAACTCATCGTACAAAATTATCTTGTATTTCCTAAACAACACGTTGGAACTCGAAAAGATTTGGTGTGGCGTGTATATCTAAATGTGTAGCATCAAAAGTGAAGGCACAGGAGAGTTTTCACTCAAAAAATATGTCAGAATACCACGTTTAAAAGAAATCCCGCATAGTGCAAAATTATCTTGTATTTCCTAAACAACACGTTGTAATTCGAAAATATTGGGTGCTGCGTGTATGTCTCAGTGTGTAGCCTCAAAAGAGAATGCACAGGAGAGTTTTCTCTCGAAAGTATATGGAAGAATACCTCGTTATCAGGAAATACAGTGTTGGAGATTAAAGACAAATATGTACGTATTAGAAATACTTAAATCTTACGAGAAGAAATAATGCATTGGAAAAAAATTATCTTGTATTTCCTAAACAACACGTTGTAACTCGAAAAGATTTGGTGTTGTGTGTATGTCTAAATGTGTAGCCTCAAAAGAGAACCCACAGGAGAATTTTCTCTGGAAAATTTGACAGAATACCACGTTTTAAGGAAATACTGCATCGTGCGAAATATCTAGTTTTTCCTAAACAACACGTTGTAACTCGAAAAGCTTTGGTGTTGCTTGTATGTCTCAGCGTGTTGCCTCAAAAGAGATCGCACAGGAGAGATTTTGCTCGAAAAAATATGTCAGAATACAACGTTTTAAGGAAATCCGTCATCGTGAGAAATTATCTTTTTTTTTTTCCTAACCAACTTGTTGTAACTCGAAAAGCTCTGGTGTTGCGTTTTTGTCTAAGCGTGCAGCCTCAAAAGAGAACGCACAGGAGAGATTTCTCTCGAAAGAATATGTAAGTATCCGACGTTATAAGTAAATACAATGTTGTAGAGTAAAGCACATATGTACTTAATGGAAATACTTAAACTTTACTAGAAGAAATAAAGCATCGTGAAAATTATCTTCTTTTTTTCTAAACAACACGTTGTAACTCGAAAGGATTTGGTGTTGTGTGTATGTCTAAATGTGTAGCCTCAAATGAGAATGCACAGGAGAGTTTTCTCTCGAAAAAATATTTCAGAATAGCACGTTTTAAGGAAATCCCGCATCGTGCGAAATTATCTTGTTTTTCTTAAACAACACATTGTAACTTGAATAGCTATGGTGTTTCGTGTATGTCAAAGCATGGAGCCTCAAAAGGGAATGCACAAGACAGTTTTCGCTCAAATGAATATGTAAGAATATGACGTTATAAGGAAATACAGTGTTGCGGAATAAAGACAAATACGTACATATTGGAAATACTTAAACTTTACGAAGAAGAAATAATGCATCGTGCAAAATTATCTTGTTTTTCCTAAACAACACGTTGTAACTCGAAAAGATTTTGTGTTGTGTGTATGTCTAAGCTTGTAGCCTCAAAAGACAACGCACAGGAGAGTTTTCTCTCAAAAAATATGTCAGAATACCACGTTTTAAGGAAATCCCGCATCGTGCGAAATTATCTTGTTTTTCTTAAACAACACGTTGTAATTCGAAATGCTTTGGTGTTGCGTGTATGTCTAAGTGTGTAGCCTCAAAAGAGAACACACAAGAGAGTTTTCTCTCTAAAGAATATGTAAGAATACCATGTTACAAGGAAATACATTGTTGCAGAGTAAAGACAAATACGTACATATTAGAAAAACTTAAACTTTACGAGAAAAAATAACTCATCGTACAAAATTATCTTGTATTTCCTAAACAACACATTGGAACTCGAAAGATTTGGTGTGGCGTGTATGTCTAAGCGTGTAGCCTCAAAAGAGAATGCACAGGAGATTTTTCACTCGAAAAATATGCCAGAATACCACGTTTTAAGGAAATCCCGCATAGTGCAAAATTTTCTTGTATTTCCTAAACAGCACGTTGTAATTCGAAAATATTGGGTGTTGCGTGTATGTCTCAGTGTGTAGCCTCAAAAGAGAATGCAAAGGAGAGTTTTCTCTCGAAAGAATATTTAAGAATACCTCGTTATAAGGAAATACAGTGTTCGAGATTAAAGACAAATACGTACGTATTAGAAATAGTTAAACCTTACGAGAAGAAATAACTCATCGTAAAAAATTATCTTGTATTTCCTAAACAACACGTTGTAACTCAAAAAGATTTGGTGTTGTGTGTATGTCTAAATGTGTAGCCTCAAAAGAGAACCCACAGGAGAATTTTCTCTGGAAAAATATGTCAGAATTCCACGTTTTAAGGAAATACTGCATCATCATGCGAAATATCTTGTTTTTCCTAAACAACACGTTGTAATTTGAAAAGCTTTGGTGTTGCTTGTATGTCTCAGCGTGTAGCCTCAAAAGAGATCGCACAGGAGAGTTTTCGCCTGAAAAAATATGTCAGAATACAACGTTTTAAGGAAATCCTGCATCGTGTGAAATTATCTTTTTTTTTCCTAACCAACTTGTTGTAACTCGAAAAGCTTTGGTGTTGCGTTTTTGTCTAAGCGTGCAGCCTCAAAAGAGAATGCACAGGAGAGATTTCTCTTGAAAGAATATGTAAGTATACGACGTTATAAGTAAATACAATGTTGTAGAGTAAAGACACATATGTACATATTGGAAATACTTAAACTTTATGACAAGAATTAACGCATCGTGCAAAATTATCTCGTTTTTCCTAAACAACACGTTGTAACTCGAAAACATTACGTTTTGTGTGTATGTCTAAGCTTGTAGCCTCAAAAGAGAATGCACATGAGAGTTTTCTCTCATAAAATTATGTCAGAATACCATGTTTTAAGGAAATCCCGCATCGTGCAAAATTATCTTTTTTTTCCTAAACAACACGTAGTAACTCGAAATGATTTTGTGTTGTGTGTATGTCTAAGCTTGTAGCCTCAAAGGACAACGCACAGGAGAGTTTTCTCTCAAAAAAATATGTCAGAATACCACGTTTTAAGGAAATCCCGCATTGTGCGAAATTATCTTGTTTTTCTTAAACAACATGTTGTAACTCGAAAAGCTTTGGTGTTGCGTGTATGTCTAAGTGTGTAGCCTCAAAAGAGAACACACAAGAGAGTTTTCACTCTAAAGAAGATGTAAGAATACCACGTTACAAGGAAATACAGTGTTGCAGAGTAAAGACAAATACGTACATATTAGAAATATTTAAACATTACGAGAAAAAATAACTCATCGTACAAAATTATCTTGTATTTCCTAAACAACACGTTGGAACTCGAAAAGATTTGGTGTGGCGTGTATGTCTAACCGTGTAGCATCAAAATAGAATGCACAGGAGAGTTTTCACTCAAAAAAAAATATGTCAGAATACCACGTTTAAAAGAAATCCCGCATAGTGAAAAATTATCTTGTATTTCCTAAACAACACGTAGTAATTCGAAAATATTGGGTGTTGCGTGTATGTCTCAGTGTGTAGCCTCAAAAGAGAATGCACAGGAGAGTTTTCTCTCGAAAGAATATGGAAGAATACCTCATTATAAGGAAATACAATGTTAGAGATTAAAGACAAATATGCACGTATAAGAAATACTTAAACCTTACGAGAAGAAGTAATGCATCAAAAAAATTATCTTGTATATCCTAAACAACACGTTGTAACTTGAAAAGATTTTGTGTTGTGTGTATGTCTAAATGTGTAGCCTCAAAAGAGAACCCACAGGAGAATTTTCTTTGGAAAAATATGACAGAATACCACGTTTTAAGGAAATACTGCATCATGCAAAATATCTAGTTTTTCCTAAACAACACGTTGCAACTCGAAAAGCTTTGATGTTGCTTGTATGTCTCAGCGTGTTGCCTCAAAAGAGATCGCACAGGAGAGTTTTTGCTCGGAAAAATATGTCAGAATACAACGTTTTAAGGAAATCCTGCATCGTGCGAAATTATCTTTTTTTTTCCTAACCAACTTGTTGTAACTCGAAAAGCTTTGGTGTTGCGTTTTTGTCTAAGCGTGCAGCCTCAAAAGAGAACGCACAGGAGAGATTTCTCTCGAAAGAATATGTAAGTATCCGACGTTATAAGTAAATACAATGTTGTAGAGTAAAGCACATATGTACATAATGGAAATACTTAAACTTTACGAGAAAAAATAACGCATCGTGCAAAATTATCTTGTTTTTTTCTAAACAACACGTTGTAACTCGAAAGGATTTGGTGTTGTGTGTATGTCTAAATGTGTAGCCTCAAAAGAGAACGCACAGGAGAGTTTTCTCTCGAAAAAATATTTCAGAATAGCACGTTTTAAGGAAATCCCGCATCGTGCGAAATTATCTTATTTTTCTTAAACAACACGTTGTAACTTGAATAGCTATGGTGTTGCATGTATGTCAAAGCATGGAGCCTCATAAGGGAACGCACAGGAGAGTTTTCGCTCGAATGAATATGTAAGAATATGACGTTATAAGGAAATACAGTGTTGCAGAATAAAGACAAATACGTACATATTGGAAATACTTAAACTTTACGAGAAGAAATAATGCATCGTGCAAAATTATCTTGTTTTTCCTAAACAACACGTTGTAACTCGAAAAGATTTTGTGTTGTGTGTATGTCTAAGCTTGTAGCCTCAAAAGACAACGCACAGGAGAGTTTTCTCTCAAAAAATATATCAGAATACCACGTTTTAAGGAAATCCCGGATCGTGCGAAATTATCTTGTTTTTCTTAAACAACACGTTTTATCTCGAAATGCTTTGGTGTTGCGTGTATGTCTAAGTGTGTAGCCTCAAAAGAGAACACACAAGAGAGTTTTCTCTCGAAAGAATATGTAAGAATACCACGTTACAAGGAAATACAGTGTTGCAGAGTAAAGACAAATACGTACATATTCGGAAAACTTAAACTTTACGAGAAAAAATAACTCGTCGTACAAAATTATCTTGTATTTCCTAAACAACACGTTGGAACTCGAAAAGATTTGGTGTGGCGTGTATGTCTAAGCATGTAACCTCAAAAGAGAAGGCACAGGAGAGTTTTCACTCGAAAAAATATGTCAGAATACCACGTTTTAAGGAAATCCCGCATAGTGCAAAATTTTCTTGTATTTAATAAACAGCACGTTGTAATTCGAAAATATTGGGTGTTGCGCGTATGTTTCAGTGTGTAGCCTGAAAAGAGAACGCAAAGGAGAGTTTTCTCTCGAAAGAATATTTAAGAATACCTCGTTATAAGGAAATACACTGTTGGAGATTAAAGACAAATACGTACGTATTAGAAATAGTTAAACCTTACGAGAAGAAATAATGCATCGTAAAAAATTATCTTGTATTTCCTAAACAACACGTTGTAACTCAAAAAGATTTGGTGTTGTGTGTATGTCTAAATGTGTAGCCTCAAAAGTGAACCCACAGGAGAATTTTCTCTGGAAAAATATGTCAGAATTCCACGTTTTAAGGAAATACTGCATCATCATGCGAAATATCTTGTTTTTCCTAAACAACACGTTGTAATTTGAAAAGCTTTGGTGTTGCTTGTATGTCTCAGCGTGTAGCCTCAAAAGAGATCGCACAGGAGAGTTTTCGCCTGAAAAAATATGTCAGAATACAACGTTTTAAGGAAATCCTGCATCGTGTGAAATTATCTTTTTTTTCCTAACCAACTTGTTGTAACTCGAAAAGCTTTGGTGTTGCGTTTTTGTCTAAGCGTGCAGCCTCAAAAGAAAATGCACAGGAGAGATTTCTCTTGAAAGAATATGACGTTATAAGTAAATAAAATGTTGTAGAGTAAAGACACATATGTACATATTGGAAATACTTGAACTTTACGACAAGAATTAACGCATCGTGCAAAATTATCTTGTTTTTCCTAAACAACACGTTGTAACTCAAAAACATTATGTTTTGTGTGTATGTCTAAGCTTGTAGCCTCAAAAGAGAATGCACATGAGAGTTTTCTCTCAAAAAATTATGTCAGAATACCACGTTATAAGGAAATCCCGCATCGTTCGAAATTATCTTTTTTTTTCCTAAACAACACGTTGTAACTCGAAAAGCTTTGGTGTTGCGTGTATGTCTAAGTGTGTAGCCTCAAAAGAGAACACACATGAGAGTTTTCTCTCGAAAGAATATGTAAGAATACCATATTACAAGGAAATACAGTGTTTCAGTGTAAAGAAAAATACGTACATATTAGAAATACTTAAACTTTATGAGAAAAAATAACTCGTCGTACAAAATTATCTTTTATTTCCTAAACAACACGTTGGAACTCGAAAAGATTTGGTGTGGCGTGTATGGCTAAGCATGTAGCCTCAAAAGAGAACGCACAGGAGAGTTTTCACTCGAAAAAGTATGTCAGAATACCACGTTTTAAGGAAATCCCTCATAGTGCAAAATTATCTTGTATTTCCTAAACAACACGTTGTAATTCGAAAATATTGGGTGTTGCGTGTATGTCTAAGTGTGTAGCCTCAAAAGAGAATGCACAGGATTGTTTTCTCTCGAAAGAATATGTAAGAAAACCTCGTTATAAGGAAATACAGTGTTGCAGATTAAAGACAAATACGTACGTATTAGAAATACTTAAACCTTACGAGAAGAAATAATGCATCGGAAAAAATTATCTTGTATTTCCTAAACAACACGTTGTAACTCGAAAAGATTTGGTGTTGTGTGTATGTCTAAATGTGTAGCCTCAAAAGAGAACCCACAGGAGAATTTTCTCTCGAAAAAATATGTCAGAATACCACGTTTTAAGGAAATCCTGCTTCGTGCGAAATTATCTTGTTTTTCCTAAACAACACGTTGTAACTCGAAAAGCTTTGGTGTTGCTTGTATGTCTCAGTGTGTAGCCTCAAAAGGTAACGAACAGGAAACTTTTCGCTCGAAAAAGTATGTCAGAATACAACGTTTTAAGGAAATCCTTCATCGTTCGAAATTATCGTTTTTTTCCTAACCAACTTGTAACTCGAAATGCTTTGGTGTTGCATTTTTGTCTAAGCGTGCAGCCTCAAAAAAGAACACACAGGAGAGATTTCTCTCGAAAAAATGCGTAAGTATACAACGTTATAAGGAAATACAGTGTTGCAGAGTAAAGACAAATACGTACATATTGGAAATACTTAAACTTTACGAGAAGAAATAATGCATCGTGCAAAATTATCTTGTTTTTTCTTAAACAACACGTTGTAACTCGAAAAGAATTTGTGTTATGTATATGTCTAAGCTTGTAGCCTCAAAAGAGAAGGCACAGGAGAGTTTTCTCTCAAAAAAAATACGTCAGAATACTACGATTTTAGGAAATCACGCATCGTGCGAAATTATCTTGTTTTTCCTAAACAACATGCTGTAACTCGAAAAGCTTTGGTGTTGCGTGGATGTCTAAGCGTGTAGCCTCAAAAGAGAACGCACAGGAGAGTTTTCTTTCGAGAAAATATGTCACAATACCACGTTTTAAGGAAATCCCACATAGTGCGAAATTATCTTGTTTTTCCTAAACAACACTTTGTAATTCGAAAATATTTGGTGTTGCTTGTTTGTCTAAGCGTGTAGCCTCAAAAGAGAACGCACAGGAGAGTTTTCTTTCGAGAAAATATGTCACAATACCACGTTTTAAGGAAATCCCACATAGTGCGAAATTATCTTGTTTTTCCTAAACAACACTTTGTAATTCGAAAATATTTGGTGTTGCTTGTATGTCTAAGCGTGTAGCCTCAAAAAGAACGCACAGGAGAGTTTTCTCTTGAAAGAATATGTATGAATATCACGTTATAAGGAAATACAGTGTGGCAGATTAAAGACAAATATGTACATATTATAAATACTTAAACTTTATGAGAAGAAATAACGCATCGTACAAAATTATCTTGTACTTCCTAAACAACACGTTGTAACTCTAAAAGATTTGGTGTTGTGTGTATGTCTAAATGTGTAGCCTCAAAACAGAACCCACAGGAGAATTTTATCTCGAAAAAATATGTCAGAATACCACGTTTTAAGGAAATCCTGCATCGTGTGAAATTATATTGTTTTTCCTAAACAACACGTTGTAACTCGAATAGCTTTGGTGTTGCGTGTATGTCTAAGCGTGTAGCCTCAAAATAGAACAAAGGAGAGTTTTCTATCGAAAAAATATGTCAGAAAAGCACGTTTTAAGGAAATCCCGCATCGTGCGAAATTATCTTTTTTTCTTAAACAACAGGTTGTAACATGAAAAGCTATGGTGTTGCGTGTATGTCTTAGCGTGGAGCCTCAAAAGGGAACACACAGGAGAGTTTTCTCTCGAAAGAATATGTAAGAATACGACGACATAAGGAAATACAGTGTTGCAGAGTAAAGACAAATACGTACGTTTTGGAAATACTTAAACTTTACGAGAAGAAATAACGCATCGTGCAAAATTATCTTCTATTTCCTAAACAACACGTTGTAACTCGAAAAGCTTTGGTGTTGCGTGTATGTCTAAGCGTGTAGCCTCAAAAGAGAACTCATAGGAGAGTTTTCTCTTGAAAAAAATATGTCAGAATACCACGTTTTAAGGAAATCCCGCATCGTGCGAAATTATCTTGTTTTTCCTAAACAACACGTAGTAACTCGTAAAGCTTTGGTGTTGCATGTATGTCTAAGCGTGTAGCCTCAAATGAGAACGCACAGGAGAGTTTTCGCTCGAAAGTATATGTAAGAATACCACGTTATAAGGAAATACAGTGTTGCAGAGTAAAGACAAATACGTACGTATTAGAAATACTTAAACTTTACGAGAAGAAATAAATCATCGTGCAATATTATCTTGTTTTTCCTAAACAACATGTTGTAACTCAAAAAGATTTGATGTTGCGTGTATGTCTAAGTTTGTAGCCTCAAAAGAGAAAGCACAGGAGAGTTTTCTCTCGAAAAAATATGTCAGAATACCACATGTTATGGTAATGCCGCATCGTGCGTAATTATCTTGTTTTTCCTAAACAACTTGTTGTAACTCAAAAAGCATTGGTGTTGCGTATATGTCTAAGCATGTAGCTTCAAAAGAGTATGCACAGGAGAGTTTTCTCTCACAAGAACATGTAGGAATACCACGTTATAAGGAAATACAGTGTTGCAGAGTAAAGACAATTATTTACATATTAGAAATACTTAAACTTTACGAGAAGAAATAACTCATCGTAAAAAATAATCTTGTATTTCCTAAACAACACGTTGTAACTCGAAAATATTTGGTGTTGCTTGTATGTTTAAGCATGTATCCTCAAAAGAGAACGCACAGGAGAGTTTTCACTCGAAAAAATATGTCAGAATACCACGTTTAAGGAAATCCCGCATCGTGCGAAATTATCTTGTTTTTCTTAAACAACACGTTGTAACTCGAAAAGCTTTGGTGTTGCGTTTTTGTCTAAGCATGCAGCCTCAAAAGAGAACGCACAGGAGAGTTTTATCTCGAAAGAATATGAAAGAATACCACGTTATAAAGAAATAAAGTGTTGCATAGTAAAGACTAATACGTACGTATTGGAAATTCTTAAACTTTACGAGAAGAAATAACGCATCATAAAAAATTATCTTGTACTTCCTAAACAACACGTTGTAATTCGAAAAGATTTGGTGTTGCGTGTATGACTAAGTGTGTAGCCTCAAAAGAGAATGCACAGGAGAGTTTTCGCTTGAAAAAAAATATGTCAGAATACCACGTTTTAAGGAAATCCCGCATCGTGCGAAATTATCTTGTTTTTCTTAAACAACACTTTGCAACTCGAAAAGCTTTGGTGTTGCGTGTATGTCTAAGTATGTAGCCTCAAAAGAGAATGCACAGGAGAGTTTTCTCTCGAAAGAATATGTAAAAATACCAGGTTATAAGGAAATACAGTGTTGCAGAGTAAAGACAAATACGTACATTTTAGAAATACTTAAATTTTACGAGAAGAAATAATGCATCGGAAAAATATTATCTTGTATGTCCTAAACAACATGTTTTAAATAGAAAAGATTTGGTGTTGTGTGCATGTGTAAATGTGTAGCCTCAAAAGAGAACCCACAGGAGAATTTTTTTCTCGAAAAAATATGTCAGAATACCATGTTTTAAAGAAATTCTGCATCATGTGATATTATCTTGTTTTTCATAAACAACATGTTGTAACTCAAAAAGCTTTGGTGTTGCCTGTATGTCTAAGCGTGTAGCCTCAAAAGAGAATGCACAGGAGAGTTTTCTCTCAAATGAATACGTATGAATACCTCGTTATAAGGAAATAGAGTGTTGCAGATTAAAGACAAATACGTACGTATTAGAAATACTTAAACATTACGAGAAGAAATAATGCATCGTAAAAAATTATCTTGTATTTACTAAACAACACGTTGTAACTAGAAAAGATTTAGTGTTGTGTGTATGTGTAAATATGTAGCCTCAAAAGAGAACCCACAGGAGAATTTTCTATCGAAAAAATATGTCAGAATACCACGTTTTAAGAAAATCCCATATCTTGCGAAATTATCTTGTTTTTCCTAAACAACTTGTTGTAACTCGAAAAGCTTTGGTTTTGCGTTTTTGTCTAAGCGTGCAGTCTCAAAAGAGAACACACAGGAGAGTTTTCTCTCAAAAGAATATGTAAGAATACCATGTTATAAAGAAATAAAGTTTTCCAGAGTAAAGACAAATACATACATATTGGAAATACTTAAACTTTACAAGATGAAATAACGCATCGAGCAAAATTATCTAGTTTTTCCTAAACATCATGTTGTAACTCAAAAAGATTTGATGTTTCTTGTATGTCTAAGCTTGTAGCCTCAAAAGAGAACGCACAGGAGAGTTTGATCTCGAAAAAATATGTCAGAATACCACATTTTAAGGAAATCCAGCATCGTGCGAAATTATCTTGTTTTTCCTAAACAACACGTTGTAACTCGAAAAGCTTTGGTGTTACGTGTATGTCTAAGCATGCAGCCTCAAAAGAGAATGCACAGGAGAGTTTTCTCTCGAATGAATATGAAAGAATACCATGTTATACGGAAATACAGTGTTGCAGAATAAAGACAAATACGTACGTATTAGAAATACTTCAACTTTAAGAGAAGAAATAACGCATCGTACAAAATTATCTTGTATTTCCTAAACAGCACGAACTCGAAAAGATTTGGTGTTGCGTGTATGTCTAAACGTGTAGCCTAAAAAGAGAACACACAGGAGTATTTACTCTCGAAAAAAATATGTCAGAATACCACGTATTAAGGAAATCCTGCATCGTGCCTAATTATCTTGTTTTTCCTAAACAACATGTTTTAACTCGAAAAGCTTTGGTATTGCGTGTATGTCTAAGTGTGTAGCCTCAAAAGAGAATGCACAGGAAAGTTTTCTCTCGCAAGAATATATAAGAATACCACGTTACAAGGAAATACAGTTTTACAGAGTAAAGACAAATACGTACTTATTAGAAATACTTAAACTTTACGAGAAGAAATAACGCATCGTACAAAATTATCTAGTATTTCCTAACCAACAGGTTTTAACTCGAAAAGATTTGGTGTTGCGTGTATGTCTAAGCGTGTATCCTTAAAAGAGAACGCACAGGAGAATTTTCACTCGAAAAAATATGTCAGAATACCACGTTTTAAGGAAATCCCGCATCGTGCGAAATTATCTTATTTTTCTTAAACAACACGTTGTAACTAGAAAAGCTTTGGTGTTGCGTGTATGTCTAAGCGTGTAGCCTCAAAAGAGAACGCACCGGAGAGTTTTCTCTTGAAAGAGTATGTAAGAATACCACGTTATAAGGAAATACAGTGTTGCATATTAAAGACAAATACGTATATATTGGAAATAATTAAACTTAATGAGAAGAATTAACGCATCGTGAAAAATTATCTTGTTTTTCCTACATAAGACGTTGTAACTCAAAAAGATTTGGTGTTGCGTGTATGTCTAAGCTTCTAGCCTCAAAAGAGAATGCACAGGATAGTTTTCTCTCGAAAAAACATGTCAGAATACCCCGGGTTAAAAATTCGCACATCCTGCGAAATTATCTTGTTTTTCCTAAACAACACATTTTAACTTGAAAAGCTTTGGTGTTGCGTGTATGTCTATGAGTGTAGCCTCAAAAGAGAATGCACAGGAGAGTTTTCTCTCAAAAGAATATGTAAGAATACCACGTTATAAGCAAATACAGTGGTGCAGAGTAAAGACAAATACGTATGTATTAGAAATACTTAAACTTTAAGAGAAGAAATAACGCATCATGCAAAATTATCTAGTTTTTCCTAAATAACACGATGTTACTCAAAAAGATTCGGTGTTGCGTGTTTGACTAAGCATGTAGCCTCAAAAGAGAACGCACAGGAGTGTTTTCTCTCGAAAAAAATATGTCAGAATTCCACGTTTTAAGGAAATCCCGCATCGTGCGAAATTATCTTGTTTTTCCTAAACAACACTTTTTAACTCGAAAAGCTTTGGTGTTGCGTGTATGTCTAAGGGTGCAGCCTCAAACGAGAATGCAAAGGAGAGTTTTCTCTCGAAAGAATATTTATGAATAGCAAGTTATAAGGAAGTAGAGTGTTGCAGAGTAAAGACAAATACGTACATATTAGAAATACATAAACTTTACGTGAAGAAATAACACATCCTAAAAGATTATCTTGTATTTCCTATACAAAACGTTGTAACTCGAAAAGATTTGGTGTTGCCTGTATGTCTAAACGTGTATCCTCAAAAGAGACCCACAGGAGAATTTTCACTCGAAAAAAATTGTAAGAATACAACGTTTAAGAAATCCCGCATCGCGCAAAATTATCTTGTTTTTCCTAAACAACACGTAACTCGAAAAGATTTGGTGTTGCGTGTATGTCTTAGCGTGCAGCCTCAAAAGAGAATGCACAGGAGAATTTTCACTAGAAAGAATATGTAAGAATACCATGTTATAAGGAAATACAGTATTGCATATTAAAGACAAATACATATATATTGGAAATACTTAAACTTTATGAGAAGAAATAACGCGTCGTGCAAAATTATCTTGTTTTTCCTAAATAACACGTTGTAACCCGAAAAGCTTTGGTGTTGCATGTATGTCTAAGCTTGTAGCCTCAAAAGAGAACGCACAGGAGAGATTTCTCTTGAAAGAATATGTAAGAATACCTCGTTATAAGGAAATACAGTATTGCAGAGTAAAGACAAAAACGTACATATTAGAAATACGTAAACTTTACTAGAAGAAATAACGCGTAGTACAAAATTATCTTGTTTTTCCTAAACAACACGTTGTAACTCGAAAAGATATGGTGTTGCATGTATGACTAAGCGTGCAGCCTCAAAAGAGAACGCAAAGGAGAGTTTTCTCTCGAAAAAATATCTCAGAATACCACGTTTTAAGGAAATGCCGCATCGTGTGAAATTATCTTGTTTTTCCTAAACAACATGTTTTAACTCGAAAAGCTTTGGTGTTGCGTGTATGTCTAAGTGTGTAGCCTCAAAAGAGAATGCACAGGAGAGTTTTCTCTCACAAGAATATGTAAGAATACCACTTTATAAGGAAATACAGTTTTGCAGAGTAAGGACAAATATGTACATGTTAGAAATACTTAAACTTCACTAGAAGAAACAAGGCATCATGCGAAATCATCTTGTTTTTCCTAAATAAAACGTTGTAACTCGAAAAGCTTTGGTGTGGCGTGTATGTCTAAGCGTGTAGCCTCAAAAGAGAACGCACAGGAGAGTTTTCTCTCGAAAGAATATGTAAGAATTCCACGTTATAACGGAATACAGTGTTGCAGAGTAAAGACAAATATGTACGTATTAGAAATACTTAAACTTACGAGAAGAAATAACGCATCATGCAAAATTATCTTGTTTTTCCTAAAGAACACGTTGTAACTCGAAAAGATTTGGTGTTGAGTGTATGACTAAGCATGTAGCCTAAAAAGAAAACGCACAGGAGAGTTTTCTCTCAAAAAATATGTCAGAATACCACGTTTTAAGGAAATCCAGCATTGTGCGATATTATCTTTTTCTTCCTAAACAACACGTTTTAACTCGAAAAGCTTTGGTGTTGTGTGTATGCCTAAGTGTGTAGACTCAGAAGAGAATGCACAGGAGAGTTTTCTCTCGAAAGAATATGTCAGAATACCACGTTACAAGGAAATACAGTGTTGCAGAGTAAAGACAAATAAGTACGTATTAGAAATACTTAAACTGTATGAGAAGAAATAACGTTCCGTACAAAATTATCTTGTTTTTCCTAAACAACAAGTTGATATTCGTAAAGATTTGGTGTTGCGTGTATGTCTAAGCATGTAGCCGGAAAAGAGAACCCACAGGAGATTTTTCTCTCGAAAAAATATGTCAGAATACCAAATTTTAAGAAAATCCCGCATTCTGCGAAATTATCTTGTTTTTCCTAAACAACACGTTGTAACTCGAAAAGCTTTGGTGTTGCATGTATGTCTAAGAGTGCAGCCTCAAAAGAGAATGCACAGGAAAGTTTTCTCTCTAAAGAATATGTAAGAATACCATGTTATAAGGAAATACAGTGTTGCAGAGTAAAGAGAAATACATACGTATTGGAAATACTTAAACTTTACGCGAAGAAATAACGCATTTTGCAAAATTATCTTGTTTTTCCTAAACAACACATTGTACCTTGAAAAGATTTGGTGTTGCATGTATGTCTAAGCTTGTAGCCTCAAAAGAGAACGCACAGGAGAGTTTTCTCTCGAAAAAATATGTCATAATACCACGTTTTAAGGAAATCACGCATCGTGCGAACTTATCTTGTTTTTCCTAAACAACAGGTTGTAACTCGAAAAGCTTTGGTGTTACATGTATGTCTAAGCGTGTAGCCTCAAAAGTGAACGCACAGGGCAGTTTTCTCTCGAAAAAATATGTCAGAATTCCATGTTTTAAGGAAATCCCGCATCGTGCAAAATTATCTTGTTTTTCCTAAACAACACGTTGTAACTAGTAAAGCTTTGGTGTTGCATTTATGTCTAAGCGTGTAGCCTCAATAGAGAACGCACAGGAGAGTTTTCACTCGAAAGAATATGTAAGAATTCCACGTTATAAGGAAATACAGAGTTGCATATTAAAGACAAATACGAACATATTGGAAATACTTAAAATATATGAGAAGAAATAACGCATCGTGCAAAATTATCTTTTTTTTTCCTAAATAACACGTTGTAACTCGAAAAGATTTGGTGTTGCGTGTATGTCTAATATTCTAGCCTCAAAAGAGAATGAACAGGAGAGTTTTCTCTCGAAAAAACATGTTAGAATACCCCTTTACAAGGAAATCGCACATCGTGCGAAATTATCTTGTTTTTCCTAAACAACACGTTGTAACTTGAAAAGCTTTGGTGTTACGTGTATGTCTAAGCGTGTAGTCTCCAAAGAGAACGCACAGGAGAGTTTTCTCTTGAAAGAATATATAAGAATACCACGTTATAAAGAAACACAGTGTTGCAGAGTAAAGGCAAACACATACGTATTAGAAATACTTAAAATTTATGAGAAGAAATAACGCAACAAGCAAAATTATCTTGTTTTTCCTAAACAACACATTGTAACTCGAAAAGCTTTGGTTTTGCATGTAGGTATAAGGGTGCAGCCTCAAAAGAGAATGCACAGGAGAGTTTTCTCTAGAAAGAATATGTTATATTACCACGTTTTATGGAAATTCTCCATCTTGCGAAATTATTTTGTTTTTCCTTAGTAACAAGTTGTAACACGAAAAGCTTTGGTGTTAAGTGTATGTCTAAGCATGCAGCCTCAAAAGAGAATGCACAGTAGAGTTTTCTCTCCTAAAAATATGTAAGAATACCACGATATAAGGAAATACACTGTTGCAGATTAAAGACAAATATGTACGTATTAGAAATACTTAAAATGTACAAGAAGAAATAACGCATCGTGCAAAATTATTTTGTATTTCCTAAACAACACGTTGTAACTCGAAAAGATTTTGTGTTGCGTGTATGGTAAAGCATGTAGTCTCAAAAGAGAATGCACAGAAGAATTTTCTCTCTAAAAAATATTTCAGAATACCACGTTTTAAGGAAATCCAGCATCATGAGAAATTATCTTGTTTTTCCTAAACAACACATTGTAACTCGAAAATCTTTGGTGTTGCGTGTATGTCTAAGCGGGTAGCCTCAAAAGAGAATGCACAGGAGAGTTTTCACTCGAAAGAATATGTAAGAATACCACATTACAAGCAAATAGAGTGTTGCAGAATAAAGACAAATACGTACATATTAGAAATACTTAAACTATACCAGAAGAAATATTGCATCGTATAAATTATCTTATATTTCCTAAACAACATGTTGTAACTCGAAAAGATTTGTTGTTGCATATATGTCTAAACGTGGAAACTCAAAAGAGAACCCACAAAAGAATTCTCTCTAGAACAAAATATGTCAAAATACCACATTTTAAGGAAATCCCGCATCGTGCAAAATTATGTTGTTTTTCCTAAACAACACGTTGTAACTCGAAAAGCGTTGGTGTTGCGTGTATGTCTAAGCTTGTAGCCCCAAAAGAGAATGCACAGGAGAGATTTCGCTCGAAAGAATATGTAAGAATACCACGTTATAAAGAAATACAGTGTTGCAGAGTAAAGACAAATAAGTACGTATTGGAAATACTTAAATTTAAGAGAAGAAATAAGGCATCGTGCAAAATTATCTTGTTTTTCCTAAACAACACGTTGTAACTCGAAAAGATATGGTGTTGCATGTATGACTAAGCATGCAGCCTCAAAATAGAACGCACAGGAGAGTTTTCTCTCGAAAAAATATGTCAGAATACCACGTTTTAAGGAAATACCGCATCATGCGAAATTATCTTGTTTTTCCTAAACAACACGTTGTAACTCGAAATCCTTTGGAGTTGCGTGTATGTCTAAGCATGTAGCCTCCAAAGAGAATGCACAGGAGAGTTTTCTCTTGAAAGAATATGTTAGAATTCCACGTTATAACGGAATACAGTGTTGCAGAGTAAAGACAAATATGTACGTATTAGAAATACTTAAACTTTACGAGAAGAAATAACGCATCATGCAAAATTATCTTGTTTTTCCTAAACAACACGTTGTAAATCAAAAAGATATGGTGTTGAGTGTATGACTAAGCGTGCAGCCTCAAAAGAGAACACACAGGAGAGTTTTCCCTCGAAAAAATATGTCAGAATACCAAGTTTTAAGGAAATCCAGCATTGTGCGATATTACCTTGTTTTTCCTAAACAACACGTTTTAACTTGAAAAGCTTTGGTGTTGTGTGTATGCCTAAGTGTGTAGTCTCAGAAGAGAATGCACATGAGAGTTTTCTCTCGAAAGAATATGTCAGAATACCACGTTACAAGGAAATACAGTTTTGCAGAGTAAAGAAAAATACATACGTATTAGAAACACTTAAACTTTACGAGAAGATATAACGCTCCATACAAAATTATCTTGTATTTCCTAAACAACAAGTTGAAATTAGTAAAGATTTGGTGGTGCGTGTATGTCTAAGCATGTAGCCGCAAAAGAGAACGCACAGGAGAGTTTTCTCTCGAAAGAATATGTAAGAATTCCACGTTATAACGGAATACAGTGTTGCAGAGTAAAGACAAATACGTACTTATTAGAAATACTTAAACTTTACAAGAAGAAATAATGCATCGAGCAAAATTATCTTGTTTTTACTAAACAGCACATGGTAACTCCCAAAAGATTTGGTGTTGCGTGTATGACTGAGCGTGTAGCCTCAAAAGAGAACGCCGACGAGTTTTCTCATGAATGAATATGTCAGAATACCATGTTTTAAGGAAATCCAGCATCGTGCGAAATTATCTTGTTTTTCCAAACAACAAGTTGTAACTCGAAAAGATTTGGTGTTGCGTGTATGTAGAAGAGTGCAGCCTCAAAAGAGAATGCACAGGAGAGGTTTCTCTCGAAAGAATATGTAAGAATACCACGTTTTAAGGAAATCCCGCATCTTGCGAAATTATCTTGTTTTTCCTTAACAACACGTTGTAACTCGAAATGCTTTGGTGTTGCGTGTTGGTCTAAGTGTGCAACCTCATAAGAGAACGCATAGGAGAATTTTCTCTCGAAAGAAGATGTAAGAATACCACATTATAAGGAAATACAGTGTTGCAGAGTAAAGACAAATAAGTACGTATTGGAAATACTTAAATTTAAGAGAAGAAATAAGGCATCGTGCAAAATTATCTTGTTTTTCCTAAACAACACGTTGTAACTCGAAAAGATTTGGTGTTACATGTATGTCTAAGCTGGTAGCCTCAAAAGAGAACGCACAGGAGTGTTTTCTCTCGAAAAAATATGTCAATACACCACGTTTTAAGGAAATCCGGCATCATGCGAAATTATCTTGTTTTTCTTAAACAACACGTTGTAACTTGAAAAGTTTTGGTGTTGCGTGTATGTCTAACCATGTAGCCTCAAAAGAGAATGCACAGGTGAGGTTACTCTCGAAAGAATATGTAAGAATACCACGTGATAAGCAAATACAGTGTTGCAGAGTAAAGACAAATACGTACGTATTAGAAATACTTAAAATGTATGAGAAGAAATAACGCATCGTACAAAATTATCTTGTATATCCTAAACAACACCTTGTAACTCGAAAAGATTTGAAGTGGCTTGTAAGTCTAAATGGTAGCCTCAAAAGAGAACCCACAGGAGAATTTTCCCTCGAAAAAATATGTCATAATACCACGTTTTAAGGAAATCCCGCATCGTGTGAAATTATCTTGTTTTTCCTAAACAACACGTTGTAACTCAAAATGCTTTGGAGTTGCGTGTATGTCTAAGTGTGTAGCCTCAAAAGACAATGAAGAGGAGAGTTTTCTCTCGAAAGAATATGTAAGAATTCCATGTTATAACGGAATACAGTGTTGCAGAGTAAAGACAAATACGTACTTATTAGAAATACTTAAACTTTACGAGAAGAAATAATGCATCGAGCAAAATTATCTTGTTTTTACTAAACAGCACGTGGTAACTCCCAAAAGATTTGGTGTTGCGTGTATGACTGAGCGTGTAGCCTCAAAAGAGAACGCCCACGAGTTTTCTCATGAATGAATATGTCAGAATACCACGTTTTAAGGAAATCCAGCATCGTGCGAAATTATCTTGTTTTTCCAAACAACAAGTTGTAACTCGAAAAGATTTGGTGTTGCGTGTATGTAGAAGAGTGCAGCCTCAAAAGAGAATGCACAGGAGAGGTTTCTCTCGAAAGAATATGTAAGAATACCACGTTTTAAGGAAATCCCGCATCTTGCGAAATTATCTTGTTTTTCCTTAACAACACGTTGTAACTCGAAATGCTTTGGTGTTGCGTGTTGGTCTAAGTGTGCAACCTCATAAGAGAACGCATAGGAGAATTTTCTCTCGAAAGAAGATGTAAGAATACCACATTATAAGGAAATACAGTGTTGCAGAGTAAAGACAAATAAGTACGTATTGGAAATACTTAAATTTAAGAGAAGAAATAAGGCATCGTGCAAAATTATCTTGTTTTTCCTAAACAACACGTTGTAACTCGAAAAGATTTGGTGTTACATGTATGTCTAAGCTGGTAGCCTCAAAAGAGAACGCACAGGAGTGTTTTCTCTCGAAAAAATATGTCAATACACCACGTTTTAAGGAAATCCGGCATCATGCGAAATTATCTTGTTTTTCTTAAACAACACGTTGTAACTTGAAAAGTTTTGGTGTTGCGTGTATGTCTAACCATGTAGCCTCAAAAGAGAATGCACAGGTGAGGTTACTCTCGAAAGAATATGTAAGAATACCACGTGATAAGCAAATACAGTGTTGCAGAGTAAAGACAAATACGTACGTATTAGAAATACTTAAAATGTATGAGAAGAAATAACGCATCGTACAAAATTATCTTGTATATCCTAAACAACACCTTGTAACTCGAAAAGATTTGAAGTGGCTTGTAAGTCTAAATGGTAGCCTCAAAAGAGAACCCACAGGAGAATTTTCCCTCGAAAAAATATGTCATAATACCACGTTTTAAGGAAATCCCGCATCGTGTGAAATTATCTTGTTTTTCCTAAACAACACGTTGTAACTCAAAATGCTTTGGAGTTGCGTGTATGTCTAAGTGTGTAGCCTCAAAAGACAATGAAGAGGAGAGTTTTCTCTCGAAAGAATATGTAAGAATTCCATGTTATAACGGAATACAGTGTTGCAGAGTAAAGACAAATACGTACTTATTAGAAATACTTAAACTTTACGAGAAGAAATAATGCATCGAGCAAAATTATCTTGTTTTTACTAAACAGCACGTGGTAACTCCCAAAAGATTTGGTGTTGCGTGTATGACTGAGCGTGTAGCCTCAAAAGAGAACGCCCACGAGTTTTCTCATGAATGAATATGTCAGAATACCACGTTTTAAGGAAATCCAGCATCGTGCGAAATTATCTTGTTTTTCCAAACAACAAGTTGTAACTCGAAAAGATTTGGTGTTGCGTGTATGTAGAAGAGTGCAGCCTCAAAAGAGAATGCACAGGAGAGGTTTCTCTCGAAAGAATATGTAAGAATACCACGTTTTAAGGAAATCCCGCATCTTGCGAAATTATCTTGTTTTTCCTTAACAACACGTTGTAACTCGAAATGCTTTGGTGTTGCGTGTTGGTCTAAGTGTGCAACCTCATAAGAGAACGCATAGGAGAATTTTCTCTCGAAAGAAGATGTAAGAATACCACATTATAAGGAAATACAGTGTTGCAGAGTAAAGACAAATAAGTACGTATTGGAAATACTTAAATTTAAGAGAAGAAATAAGGCATCGTGCAAAATTATCTTGTTTTTCCTAAACAACACGTTGTAACTCGAAAAGATTTGGTGTTACATGTATGTCTAAGCTGGTAGCCTCAAAAGAGAACGCACAGGAGTGTTTTCTCTCGAAAAAATATGTCAATACACCACGTTTTAAGGAAATCCGGCATCATGCGAAATTATCTTGTTTTTCTTAAACAACACGTTGTAACTTGAAAAGTTTTGGTGTTGCGTGTATGTCTAACCGTGTAGCCTCAAAAGAGAACGCACAGGTGAGGTTACTCTCGAAAGAATATGTAAGAATACCACGTGATAAGCAAATACAGTGTTGCAGAGTAAAGACAAATAAGTACGTATTAGAAATACTTAAAATGTATGAGAAGAAATAACGCATCGTACAAAATTATCTTGTATATCCTAAACAACACCTTGTAACTCGAAAAGATTTGAAGTGGCTTGTAAGTCTAAATGGTAGCCTCAAAAGAGAACCCACAGGAGAATTTTCCCTCGAAAAAATATGCCATAATACCACGTTTTAAGGAAATCCCGCATCATGTGAAATTATCTTGTTTTTCCTAAACAACACGTTGTAACTCAAAATGCTTTGGAGTTGCGTGTATGTCTAAGTGTGTAGCCTCAAAAGACAATGAAGAGGAGAGTTTTCTCTCGAAAGAATATGTAAGAATACCACGCTATGAAGAAATACAGTGTTGCAGAGTAAAGGCAAATATGTAAGTATTAGAAATACTTAAAATTTATGAGAAGAAATAATGCATCGTGCAAAATTATCTTTTTTTTTTCCTAAACAACACGCTGTAACTCAAAATGATATGGTGTTGCGTGTATGTCTAAATGTTTAGCCTCAAAAGAGAACCCACAGGGAAATTTCCTCTCGAAAAAAGTGTCAGAATACCAAGTTTTAAGGAAATACCTCATCATGCGAAATTATCTTGTTTTTCCTAAACATCACGTTGTAATTCGAAAAGCTTTGATGTTGCGTGTATGTCTAAGAGTGTAGCCTAAAAATTGAATGCACAGGAGAGATTTCTCTGGAAAGAATATGTAAGAATTCCACGTTATAACGGAATATAGTGTTGCAGAGTAAAGACATATTCATACGTATGAGAAATACTTAAACTTTATGAGAAGAAATATCACATCATGCAAAATTATCTTGTTTTTCCTAAATAACACGTTGTAACTCGAAAAGATTTGGTGTTGCGTGTATCACTAAGCGTGTAGCCTAAAAAGAGAAGGCACAGGAGTGATTTCTCTCGAAAAAATATGTCAGAATACCACGTTTTAAGGAAATCCAGCATTGTGCGATATTTTCTTGTTTTTCCTAAACAACACGTTTTAACTTGAAAAGCTTTGGTGTTGCGTGTATATCTAAGTGTTTAGCCTCAGAAGAGAATGCACAGGAGAGTTTTCTCTCGAAAGAATATGTCGGAACACCATGTTACAAGGAAATACAGTATTGCAGAGTAAAGACAAATACGTACTTATTAGAAATTCTTAAACTTTACGAGAAGAAATATCTCATCGTACAAAATTATCTTGTTTTTCCTAAACAACACGTTGTAACTCGAAAAGATGTGGAGTTGTGTGTATGTCTAAGCGTGTAGCCTCAAAAGAGAACGCACAGGAGAGTTTTCACTCGAAAGAATATGTAAGAATACCACGTTATAAGGAAATACAGTATTGCAGATTAAAAACAAATACGTATATATTGGAAATACTAAAACTTTATGAGAAGAAATAACGCATCGTACAAAATTATCTTGTATATCCTAAACAACATGTTGTAACTCGAAAAGATTTGAAGTGGATTGTAAGTCTAAATGAGTAGCCTCAAAAGAGAACCCACAGGAGAATTTTCCCTCGAAAAAATATGTCATATTACCACATTTTAAGGAAATCCGGCATCGTGTGAAATTATCTTGTTTTTCCTAAACAACACATTGTAACTCGAAATGCTTTGGTGTTGCTTGTATGTCTAAGCGTGTAGCCTCAAAAGAGAATGAAGAGGACAGTTTTCTCTCGAAAGAATATGTAAGAATACCACGTTATGAAGAAATACAGTGTTGCAGAGTAAAGGCAAATACGTAAGTATTAGAAATACTTAAAATTTATGAGAAGAAATAATGCATCGTGCAAAATTATCTTTTTTTTCCTAAACAACACGCTGTAACTCGAAAAGATATGGTGTTGCGTGTATGCCTAAATGTTTAGCCTCAAAAGAGAACCCACAGGAAAATTTCCTCTCGAAAAAAGTGTCAGAATACCAAGTTTTAAGGAAATACCTCATCATGCGAAATTATCTTGTTTTTCCTAAACATCACATTGTAATTCGAAAAGCTTTGATGTTGCGTGTATGTCTAAGAGTGTAGCCTAAAAATTGAATGCACAGGAGAGATTTCTCTGGAAAGAATATGTAAGAATTCCACGTTATAACGGAATACAATGTTGCAGAGTAAAGACATATTCGTATGTATGAGAAATACTTAAACTTTACGAGAAGAAATATCACATCATGCAAAATTATCTTGTTTTTCCTAAATAACACGTTGTAACTCGAAAGATTTGGTGTTGCGTGTATCACTAAGCTTGTAGCCTCAAAAGAGAAGGCACAGGAGTGATTTCTCTCGAAAAATTATGTCAGAATACCACGTTTTAAGGAAATCCAGCATTGTGCGATATTATCTTGTTTTTCCTAAACAACACGTTTTAACTTGAAAAGCTTTGGTGTTGCGTGTATGTCTAAGTGTTTAGCCTCAGAAGAGAATGCACAGGAGAGTTTTCTCTCGAAAGAATATGTCGGAACACCATGTTACAAGGAAATACAGTGTTGCAGAATAAAGACAAATACGTACTTATTAGAAATTCTTAAACTTTACGAGAAGAAATATCTCATCGTACAAAATTATCTTGTTTTTCCTAAACAACACGTTGTAACTCGAAAAGATGTGGAGTTGTGTGTATGTCTAAGCGTGTAGCCTCAAAAGAGAACGCACAGGAGAGTTTTAACTCGAAAGAATATGTAAGAATACCACGTTATAAGGAAATACAGTATTGCAGATTAAAAACAAATACGTACATATTGGAAATACTAAAACTTTATGAGAAGAAATAACGCATCGTACAAAATTATCTTGTATATCCTAAACAACATGTTGTAACTCGAAAAGATTTGAAGTGGATTGTAAGTCTAAATGAGTAGCCTCAAAAGAGAACCCACAGGAGAATTTTCCCTTGAAAAAATATGTCATAATACCACATTTTAAGGAAATCCGGCATCGTGTGAAATTATCTTGTTTTTCCTAAACAACACATTGTAACTTGAAATGCTTTGGAGTTGCTTGCATGTCTAAGCGTGTAGCCTCAAAAGAGAATGAAGAGGAGAATTTTCTCTCGAAAGAATATGTAAGAATACCACGTTATGAAGAAATACAGTGTTGCAGAGTAAAGGCAAATACGTAAGTATTAGAAATACTTAAAATTTATGAGAAGAAATAATGCATCGTGCAAAATTATCTTTTTTTTTCCTAAAAAAACACGTGGTAACTCGAAAAGATTTGGTGTTGCATGTATGTCTAAATGTTTAGCCTCAAAAGAGAACCCACAAGAGAATTTCCTCTAGAAAAAAATGTCAGAATACCAAGTTTTAAGGACATACCTCATCATGCGAAATTATCTTGTTTTTCCTAAACAACACGTTGTAATTCGAAAAGCTTTGATGTTGCATGTATGTCTAAGCATGTAGCCTCAAAATAGAATGCACAGGAGAGATTTCTCTGGAAAGAATATGTAAGAATTCCACGTTATAACGGAATACAGTGTTGCAGAGTAAAGACAAATTCGTACGTATGAGAAATACTTAAACTTTACGAGAAGAAATATTGCATCATGCAAAATTATCTAGTTTTTCCTAAATAATACGTTGTAACTCGAAAAGATTTGGTGTTGCGTGTATGACTAAGCGTGTAGCCTCAAAAGAGAATGCACAGGAGAGATTTCTCTTGAAAAAATATGTCAGAATACCGAGTTTTAAGGAAATCCAGCATTGTGCGATATTATCTTGTTTTTCCTAAACAACACGTTTTAACTCGAAAAGCTTTGGTGTTGCGTGCATGTCTAAGTGTGTAGCCTCAGAAGAGAATGCACAGGAGAGTTTTCTCTCGAAAGAATATGTCGGAACACCATTCTTACAAGGAAATACAGTGTTGCAGAGTAAAGACAAATACGTACGTATTAGAAATTCTTAAACTTTACGAGAAGAAATAACTCATCGTACAAAATTATCTTGTTTTTCCTAAACAACACGTTGTAACTCGAAAAGATGTGGAGTTGTGTGTATGTCTAAGCGT